>NC_091475.1:103331497-103635497 GCF_036971445.1 Narcine bancroftii | reverse complement strand
TAAAGGCAACATTTGACTAAGTGTGACATCCAGGAGACCTGATCAAACCTAAATAATTTAGCATCAAGAGGAAAACATTTCAATAGTTGGAATCATTTTTCTTTCAGAGGAGAATGGTTGTTGTTAATGGAAGTCAGTCATTCCAAGCACAAGACATGACAAGACCCAGCTGCTTGTCAGTGAACTTGTTTCATCATAAGGTGTGAAATTAGGAAATCTGCTGATGCTCACACCCCCCCCCCCCCCACCCACCCAACAAACCAATGCAGAAAAACCAAGGAAATAATGAGCTGAAAAATGGTAAGTTCTTCTCATGTCACCAAAGAACCTGTCAATGACCATCTCCCACAAGGGAGAATCTAACCACTTACCTTTTATTTCAATGGAATTAACCTGGAGATTACCATTAGCAGAAGCTCAACTGGACCAGTGATATCAATATTGGGCTACAAAAGCAAGTTATAGGCTGAGTTTCCTGTGGTGATTGACTAATTTTCTGACATTCCATAACCTTACTACCATCTGCAAAGCATAAGTCAGAGTATGATGGAATATTCTTTGAGTTGCTGGATGAGTTCAACTCCAACAACACCCATCATTGTCTGGGACAAAGCAGCTTGTTTGATTTTCACTCCATCATCCCTAAACATTCATTCCCTCCACCAACAGTACATAGAGTTTATGAGAGCTTATGTTTAGATGCCCTGAAATTCTTATTTGCTGCAACTAAAAAGGTATGCATGATATATCAACGACAATAGTATATGTTAAAGTATTACAATATGACAAGACAAAAAAGGGATAATAATTATAGAAGGATGGATCAGTAGATCAATATTCATAGTTAGAGTAAGGAAAAAATGATAGCTCAATTGTGCAAACAGATCTTTTAATGGTTCCTGAGTAGTTTATACAGTGCCCTCCATAATGTTTCAAAGACATTTTTTTTTCCTTTATTTGCTCCCATGCTCCACAGTGTTAAATTTGAAATCAAACAATTCACATGTGATTAAAGTATATATTCCAGATTTTATTAAAGATTATTGTGTACATTTTGGTTTGACCATGTGGAAATGTCAGCACTTTTTATACATAGTCCCCTCATTTCAGGGCACCATAATATTTAGAACATATTAAAGTAGTCATGTTTAGTACTCTGTAGCACATCCCTTGCATGCAATGACTGCATGAAGTCTGATTCAGGGACATCACCAGTTGCTGAGTATCTGTTCTGCTGATGCTCTTGCCAGCCCTCCACTACAGCCATCTTCAGCTCTTGCTTGTTTCGGGGGCTAGTCCCTTGAAGTTTTCTCTTCAGCATATGGAAGGCATGCTCAATTGGATTCAGATCAGGTGACTGCCTTGGCCATTCAAGAATTTTCCAGTTTTTAGCTTTGTAAAACTCCTTTATTGTTTCAGCAGTATGTTTGGGATCATTACCTTACTGTAGGATGAAGTGCCTTTCAATGAGTTTGGAGGCATTTACTCAAACTTGAACAGATAATATTTCTATACACCTCAGAATTAATTTTTCTACTGCCATCAGCAGTTACATCATCAATGAAGATAAGTGCTCCAGTACCTGTGGCAGCCACACATGCCCAGGCCATAACACCCCACCACTATGTTCCTTCAAATCCTGGGCAGTTCCTAAACACCTCCAGACTTCTGTACTACCAATCAATGATAATCAGATGGAGAATCATGATTACTAGGCTTTAATCACCTTCAAGTGTCAGCACAGTTTGCATGTTGCAGGTGCGGTTCCAAGGCAGGTACTGAGGGAGGGATTTTGGCATAACAGCCTTTATGGGGATATCTGAGAGGGAGGAATCACAGGTCAGGGGGGCGGGCCAGCCCATACAGCACATAAATACATTTATATACATAGTCGTAGCACCACATCTTTGTCTTGCTGTCACTCTGACACAGGTTAATCTTGGTCTCATCTGTTCACAAGACATTTTCCCAGAATTCTATAGGTTTTTTTAAATAGTTCATGGCAAACTGTAATCTGGCCATCCTGTTCTGTTTCTGTGGCTATCACTTCATCTTGTAGTGTCACCTCTGTATTTTTGTTAATGATGTCTTTTAAGGACAGTAGCCACTGACACATCTACACCAGTACACTCTGCTTAATCATGTTCCAAACAGTTGATTTTGGTCATCCTAAGGTTTAGGTGATATCACTTACTGTTTTATTCTTGTTTTTCAGCCTCATAATGGCTTCTTTGACTTTCATTGGCACAACTCTGGTCTTCATGTTGAAAAATGGCATCTACAGGGTCCAGTGACAAATTCTTAGAAGCAAGCCTAGCTCTCTTATAACTGCACCTAGGTACTCACAAACTCATGTGAAACCAAATATCCTAAACATGGTGCCCTGAAATGGGGGAACTATGTATAAAAAGTGCTGTCATTCCTACATGCTCAAACCAAAATGTATACAAATAACAGTTAATAAAATTTGGAATGTGCACTTAAATCACATGTGAATTATTTGATTACAATTTTGGAAGTGTGGAGCATAGGAGCAAATAAAGTGGAAAATGTACCTTTGTCTCCAAAATTATGGAGGGCGGTGTAATTAGAGTTATAAGAGGAGGTTAAAGCTCTTGTTTGTTGTTGGATAAAATTGCTCTTGAACCTAGCATTGCTGGAATTCAAGCTTCTGTACTTTCTGCCTGAAGGTAGAAGTGAAAAGAGGTTGTGAACAAGGTGATTGGGGTCCTTTATGATTTTGACTGGCTTCTTGAGACAGCTTCTTTCATAGATATCTTCAATGGATGAGTGGTCTATGGTCATGATGGACATTGTGTTTGTCATTTTCTGCAGCCTTTTGTGTATCTTGGCAGTCAAATTACTAAACCAGATTGTGATGCAAACTGTTAGAATACTTCAACCAATAAACCTACTGGAGTTTGATAGAAAATTCAACAAAATGCCACATCTCCTCAGACTTCAGACAATAGAGACATTGTTGTGCCTTTTCATGGTACAATGCATGCCATCAGGAAAATTCACTGCAATTACTTCAACTGGCTATTCAATCAGTTCTTCCCAAACCCATGACCTCTCACACCAAAGAGGGCAATGGCAGCAGGTATATGGGAAAACCATTTTTACATGTTCTTTTCCAAGTCCAAAACCTGGACATGACATGACATGACAGTATATGGCTTGTCCTCTATCATAGCTTGGTTTAAATCCTGCAACTCCTAATCCAACAGCACTGTCAGATTACCTTCACCAGAAGGACCACAGTAGTTCAAGAAAGTAGCTTAGCTCCACCTTGTCATGGCAAATAAGTCAAGTCAAGTTTATTGTCATCTGATTGCACAAGAACAACCTAACAAAACAATGTCCTCTGGTCCTTGGAGCAAAACATGCGGACACACAACTAGACATAATACATCTCAGGCAAAGAGTATATATGCAGGACAATATTTATATATACAAATAAATAAATAAATATTGTTTCATGAATATGAAAGTCTTGAATATTTAGTCCGAGCAGTCCCTTTGGTTGTTCAACATTCTCACCATCCATGGAAAGAAGCTGTTTCTCAGCCTGGTGGCTCTTGTACTCCTGTATCTCTTTCATGACTGCTGAAAGGTGCTGTGTGCAGGGGGGAAGGGGTCATCTACAATTTTGCATGCCCTCGTCAGTAGATCACTTTGATGCAGTGGAGGGAGACTCCATGATGCTCTCTGCCACTCTTATGGTCTTGTGAATTGACCTTGGATCCATTTTTCTATAACAACCAAATTGCACTGTGAATCAGAGGGTCAGGACACTCTTAATAGAGTGCCTGTAGATGGTTGACATAGTGGTGGGCCTTGCCCACTTCATTCATCTCAGGAAGTGCAATTGCTTTTGTGCCTTCCTTACAAGTGAGGAAATGTTGCATGCCCATGGTAGATCGCTAGTTAAGTGAACTCCAAGAAACTTAGTACTCACTACTCCATCCACTACAGAGTTGTTGATATGTAATGGAGGGTGGTCATTCCTAATCCTCCAGAAGTCTAAGATCATCTCTTTTGTCTTGTCCACGTTGAGACTTGGGTTGTCATTCTTGCATCATATCATGTTATTTTCTATCTCTTCTCTGCAGTGTCATCTGCAAACTTGATGACACTGTTGAAGCTGGGTCTGGAGATGCAATAAATGCTGATCTGGTTAGTAAAGCCCAGAATCCATAAAATACATCAAAAATTCTCCAGCGAATATTTCAGGAAATACTGTAGCAGAATGGAATATTATACAAGTAAATCAATTACTTAATCTAATCCTTTTGGTCCACTCTGGAGACTCCACCAATATTCCTCCTCAAAAATATATTCATCAATCTCCACCCAGTTCCTCAGATTGTAAGGGTACAGCAATCCAATTAGATGCCATCCCCAACCACACAAACACTCACTAACAGCTCAACTTAAGCCTCATCATCAGCCCTCACTTCATTCAGCTGTCTCTAGGGCTAAGCATCTAATTTTCTGCCTCTTCTGATATACCACTGATGTCTCATGCGCTCACCAACTTTCTAATATTTTCTAAAAAAAAAGAAGCAGCTCAAGTAAATGCTTGCTTCTTAGTGGCTGAGAATGAGGAATTAATAATGAAATATAAATAAATATTCAAGAAACCATTGAACAATTTTTTTTATCTCTCTTCATAATAATCCTCTGAAATAATGCCAAAACTAGCTGAAAATCAGAACAGAAAAAGGAGGAAAGTATTTAAATAATCATTTATATTGCAGAAAAATGTACTCAGCAAACTAATAAGACTATATGTACAAGCTTGTGGAACTGAAGGCTTGCCTTCTGAAAAGAAATAGCAGCTGAGATAATGGAAGCAATGGTTATCTTTCAGAATCACCAGGATCCTGGAAATGTCCCAGCAGAAAGGAAAGCTAGTGTTTTCTATTTGAACCCCATTTTTTTGAAAAGCCAGGTACAGAAAATAATGAAGAACTGAATGGCTAATTGGTCTGCTGTCTGTCTTTGTCAAAATGGTGGAATCATGAATTTAAAACATGCAGCTGGACAGTTAGAAAAATAATAAAAACAATCAAATAGATTCAACCTGCTTTTACAGGAACACAAGATATTTGAGCAAAAGCCATATTACTCTTCAAGCTGGCTCCACCATTTATCCATATCATGGCTTATGTTCTACATCAGCTCCATTTTCCTGAACAAACATGATTTACTTCCCTATATCTGGTTCGCTTTTGATGAACTCAGTGTTTTGCAACCACCGCACAAAGTAAATTAATGTGTGCACAAATTGTTAGTTACTTAAAATAATGTAGAATAAAATCTTAACTAAATACATTACCTGGTAAAATGCTTGTATTATATTAAAACATGCCAATACAGTTTTATTAGCCATGAGAGATAGGCTGTGCCAAAATGATCTTGAAACAATTTCAAGTTTACATTTGCACAAGCATTCAGAGGGCACATACTTTTGTCACAGGGAACAAACAAGACTTTTGTGCATACTGATTACTAAATATTAGAGGGAACATTGGTCATGGGAAACATTCTCCCTCTTTCCACTCCGTTTAAGGCCTGTAAGAATGTTATAAATTTCAATGAGATATTCTCTCACTCTTCTAAACAGTGTCTACCCAATCTCTCATAGTGCAGGAAAGCTCCCCAGCCCAGGGATCGGAAATCACCTTTTGCATTCCCTCAACGGCATGTATAGATAGCTCTTTGTTGGTAAGTAGATGAAAATTGAATCTATTTCTCCTGATTAATATAATCTGATTCCAAGAAAGGAATGAAATACAAAAATAATGCAACTGTTCAAAGTTTTGGGGAAACTATGCCTCAAGTATAATGCACAGTCTATGTTATTTTGTCTATAGAAGGATAAATTTATTTTAAAAGCAATTCATAAAAGGTCCATTAGATTGATTCCTAATATAAATGATACATCTCAATTTAAATAGTTGAATGGATTGGGTTAAACTAATTGGAGTTTCAAACAGCCATACTCAACCTTTTTTTTGGCTAGGCCTGCCTCCACCACCTCTCCCCCCTCCCCACTTAGGACTCCGTACAAAGTTGATGTGAAGAAGTCGAGTTTAGATGGTTTCTTCCGTACTTCTCTCCTACTGGCTACAAAAAAATGATGAATTCTTTTATGATTTCAGTCTGTGGCCCCCATTGAGAATAGTTGGTGTAGAATAATGAGATGTGAAGTTATTGAAACAAAATCTTGACATGTAATGAGACAAAGTCTCTTCTCATAGAAAATATAAAAATATGGAGTATATTTTTTGGAAAAAGCACTTCCATTTGTGACAGAGACAAGAAGGGTTTTTTCGTTCTCTAAGGTCTGAGGAAATTATCATGAATCTCTAGGATTCTCTACCAAGGGAGCTATGAACATTCTGTAGCCGCTTTCAGGTGCTTTCTCCACCAAGAATGCACCTCCAGAAGCAGATGCAGACCTGTGGAATGGTTGTTCAGGTGGCAGCCCTGAAAGCACTGTGCTGTCCACCTGAAAGGGACAGCTGCAGGAGAGGCACCTCGGAGCTCACTCCGGCTCCTATCCCTTCGAGATGTCAGGGCTGGGGCAGCCAGTGTGAGATACCTGATATTCCATGCCAGCTGCTCTAGCCTTGATGTTCCGTGCTGGGGGCAGGGGCAGCAGGGTGGGGGACTGTCAGGCACTCGCTAGCTGATTGTCATCCCCTTAGCAGCCGCTTTCAGGCGGCTGCATTCAGGTGCTTAGGGGGACTTCAGTGCTCCAGCAATTATCCCTGTTGGAGAAGGGTTGGAAAGTGCCCCTCGGAGGCGTGTCCTGCTCTTTCAGCCGGCCTCCTGACAGCCGCATAGGGGTAGAATATTTGGCTTTACATCGGGGTATTTTGGCCACCTGAAAGTGCCTTGTGTGACCAAAGACAAATCAAGGTTGATGACAAATGAACAGAAAAGTGGACTTTAGGTGAAGATTAGATAACTATCTTATAAACCGTATAAAACCAACCATATAAAAGGGCAGAAAATGCTTGAAGAGCCACATGGCCTATCCCTGCTATTATTTCTGATTTTCTCATGAACATTGATGACAGTTGTTTTTGATCCTCAATGACATGAATCTGCATAACTTATAAAAGGAACTAATTAATTTACATTGAACAAAGTGGAAGATAACTGGTGGTTCTAAATACTGGAATTCTCCTTAGAGGATAACAGATGGCTGGCAGCGAGCAACAAAGCAGTAATTCAATCAAGCAGTTCTAATGATACAGTGAACGAAAGCAAATTTTAGAGGTTAGCCAGCCCTTGTGATTGAATTACTGTCTACACCACATTACTCAAAAACGTGATAAAACTGGAGATTACAACCCTGAAGAACCTAGCAATATCGTGATAGGTTGTTTGGCGGAAATTTTAAATTTAAATTTAGATGTACAACATAGTATCAGGCTCTTCTAGCCAATGAGTCTATGCCCCCCAAATACACCAATTAATGTTTTTAAAGGATGGGAGGAAACCCATGCAGACATGGGGAGAATGCACAAACTCCTTACAGATGGCCTGTATTTGAACCCAGGTTGTTGATGCTGTTACAGCATTGTGCTAACTGCTATGCTCACTATACTTTCATGCAGTAAAATTGAAAAAGTATAATATATTGCATATATTTCCAATTACATATTTATTTTAATGGCAATAATATGATCATGACTGGAATTAGAACAAAGCGATCAGAAACATATAAAGTATTTTTATGCCCAATGAATTGTTTTTGACATGCAGTCAAATATCTTCTAGTATAGAGACTTGAGTTCATATCCCACCACAATAGCTAGGAGCTAAGGCTGGAGTGGAGTGGATAATGCATTATGCATAATGGAATTGAAATCCAATTTATTAAGTAACTTTGAATTAAAAAGGTAGTGTCAGTCACGGCAGGGGTCGAGCAAGCCACTTACTGTGAGAACAATCTTCATCACAAGAACTATGGAAAGTCAGGAAGGCAACTCACCTCCACCCTCTTAGGAATGGTAACCTTGTGATGGCACACATCTCTGGCGGGGCAGCTGCAGGAAGGTGGCGCCATCAGGACTTACTGATTGCCTCGTGGCTTAGGCCACAGCTCGTGACCCAGGCAACGTGGTGATGTCACCACTGTGAGGGGTGCAGCTCCCATTGGTCTCAAGGGGGCGAGCGTGAAATTCAAATAAACAGTCCAACCAAAACCACCACCATGTCCAGTGATGTGTTTCTGTGTGTGCAGCAGCTGTAACATTGGTGACCCCGCAGAGCCCAGGTGTTATCTGGTCTCCAAACATGGATTCTTCGGCGATCAGTGCTGTCTCCATGAAACACCCCCCCCCCCCCCCCACCTTTTAGACCCATCAACCTCGCACATGGTTCAGGCAGGTGGAGGCACAGTTTCATCTCAGACAGATCAACTCTGACTCCACAATGTTCTACCATGTGGTGAGCGCCCTTGATGAAGAAACCGCAGCCAGAGTGGACGACCTGATTCATGATCCTCCAGAGGAGGGCAACTCTGTCACTCTCAAAACCTTCCTCCTCGGCACTTTTAGTCCCTCCCATCGGCAGCACACGGCCAGGCTGATGCACCTCAATGACCTGGGGGAGAGAACCCCATTTGCGCTAATGGACAAAATGCTCACACTGGCAGAAGGCCACAAATCTTGCCTGATGTTTGAGCAAGCCTTTCTGGAACAAATGCCAGAAGACACCCAGCTCCTACTAGCAGACGAGGATTTCTTGGACTTCTGGAAGGTCGCAGCCCGCACCAACGTGCTGTGGAGAACCAAATGGGAGAACAAGGACACCATGAATCCAGTCGCCTGTCCTGGACCCTGCTGACCACAGCCCGCCCCCAGGCAGAAATCAGAGGAGCACCAAACCACCTAGTTTTTCTACCACCAATGCTGGGAAGCCCAAGCCCTCAAGTTCCACCATCCCTGCTCATACCAGGGAAACCACCAGGCCAGCCACCATTGATGGCTGCGATGGCTGGACACATGAACAGCCTCTTGCACGTGGTGGACACTGGAGCAGAGTTGAGCGTGCTTCCCCCAACTGCCCTCAAATCCCACACGAGAGCACGAGGCTCGACCCTGCAGGCAGCAAACGGCACTGACATAAAGACCTTCGGCACACAGACCATCCGGGTTCACCTCGGGCCAGACAAATAGCGTTGGAAGTTCCTGCTGGCCACTGTGAGAAATGCACTGCTAAGATCCGATTTCCTCTGAGCGCACAGCCTGCTGGTCGACTTGAAGGACAAGAGACTCGTGCATGCCCGTACCTTGCAGAACCTCTGACTCGAGCCATCCAGTGCACATAGCCCAGGGATAGACAGCATCTGCACGCACAGGAATAAGAACTCCTGCATCCTAGATGAGTTCCCTGCCATCCTGTGGCCACAATTCACCTCCACCATGCCCCAGCATGGTGTCCGCCACCACATCACCACACTTGGCCCCCCACTCCATGCCAAGGCCAGACAACTGCCGCCAGAGAAGCTGCAGCTCATGAAAGAGAAGTTCTCCTAACTAGGCATCGTCCGCAGATCGGACAGTCCCTGGGCCACTCCCTTGCACATGGTCCCAAAGGCCTCTGTGTGTTGGGGCCCGTGTGGGGACTACCGCCAGCTCAACGACACAACCACGCCTGACTGGTACCCCAACCCCCACATATTGGACTTCACGGTCAACCTACATAAAACCAAGGTTTTCTCTAAGGTTGACGGTGAGGGGCTACCATCAAATCCCCATACACCCTGATGATATTGGCAAAACCACCATTATCACCCCGTTTGGCCTGTTTGAATTTCTGCAGATGCCCTTTGGCCTGAAGAATGCAGCCCAAACTTTTCAGTGGCTCAAGGGCACAGTGGGTAGAGACTTGGACTTCGTGTTCATCTACCTCAATGACATCCTCATCACTAGTCGAGATCACAATGAGCAGAAGACCCATCTCCGCACACTGTTTGCCCACCTTGCTGAATTCAGCCTCACCATCAACATGGCCAAATGTCAGTTTGGGAAGGAGTCACTACAGTTTCTGGGCTATACCATCACCATGGATGGGGCAGCTCCGTCACAGGACAAGGTCAAGGACATCCAGCAGTTCCCCAAGCCAGACACCCTCAAGGGCCTGCTGGAGTACACCGGGATGGTTAACTTCTACCACCTCAATCAAGACATCGATATGCATGGTGGCAGAATGTTTCATCTGGCATTGATTAAAAAAAGAAGTGGCCCAGATGGTGAGGAATTGCATGCATTGCCAAGCCTCCAAAGTCCAGTGCCATGTCAGAGCCCCAGTACAACATTTTGACCCACCAGCCAGGAGGTTTAACCATATCCACATCGATATAGTGGGGCTCTTACCAGTGTCCAGGTATGCCCATTACTTCCTGACTGTGGTCGATCGGATGATGAGGTGGCCGGAAGCCATCCCCATCAGGGACACTTCTGCTGAGTCTTGCACCAGAGCCCTGCTTGCTAACTGGGTCACCCGGTTCGGCGTCCCAGCCCACATGACCAGTGACAGGGTGTTCAGTTCACCCTCCGCCCTCTGGGTGCAACTGGCTAACCGCTTGGGATCCACACCATGGCTTATCATCCTCAGGCGAATGGACTCATAGACCACTTTCATCGGCACCTCAGGAGGCTCTCATGGCGTGGTAAAAAGGACCCAGTTGGACAGATGAACTGCCATGGGTCCTGCTTGGCATTTGAACAGCTCCAAAAGAGGACCTCCAGGCTTCATCCACGAAACTCGTCTACGGTGCACCGCTGTCGCTACCAGGGGAGTTCTTCATAGTGAGCGCAGAACCCGGAGGTGAGATCCCAACCCTTCTTGCGGACCTCCGCAACAAACTTGCCTTGCTGGCACCCCCAACACCAACCCACCAAGGCAAACACCCAGTAAATGTCCTCAAGGAGCTGGCCTCAATGGAGTTCATTTTTATCCACATGGCCTGCACCTGACCCCCCTTGCAGCACCCATACGAGGGCCCGTACAAAGTCCTCCACCGATCGGGAAAGACTTTTACCCTGAACATTGGGGTCAGGGAAGAATTATTCACGGTCAACAGACTGAAGCCTGCGCATATGGATTTAGACCAACCGTGCAGACGGCCCAACCTAAGTGGAGGGGTCAGCCGCCTAAGCGGCGGGATGCATAAGCTGGTTCATCTCTTGGAGCAAACCGGCCCCTCTTGTATTTCCACACTGCCTGGGCAGCTGCAGAAAGATGGCACCGTCGGGGCTTACTGATTACCTCATGGCTTAGGCTACAGCTCGCGCCCCAGGCAATGTGGTTACGTCACCGCTGCGCGGGGTGGAACTCCCATCTGCCTTAAAGGGGCACACATGAAATTCAACTAAACACTCCAACCGAAACCTCCACCATGTCTAGTGGTGTGTTTCTGTGTGTGTAGTAGCCGTGACAACTTGCTGAATAAAAAAGGACAACTAATTTGCACAAAGGAAGTTCCACAAACAGCAATGTGACAGGAACTATCTTATAGTGATGTTGGTCAAAGAATATATATTGGACAGGCAGGAAAACAGAAGGGTTTCATTGCTCTTTTTGAATCAACAGGCATGAACCTTTTGGATACAACTTTGTACCATCTTGAATGGTGAGAACATCTTGCAATGTTGCACTGTGATCTCAGCCACAATTGTGGAATACCTGTTTGACATTTTCTCAGATCTTTGGATTGGGACTTGAAACATAGTCACTGACTCAGTGAAGAGAGTACAACTGTGAAATGACAAACTATTGCTAAAGTCACTATGCAACTATCAGAAACTTAATTCCAATAGTTTTTATTGTATTTCATTCCATGCATTATACTTTCCACAAATCTTGGTACTCAAGACCAAACCGAAACATTACTGCATTTTTAATATAAACAATATAAACTTAATATAAACATAAACTTAACAACCTGCAGTTTTGATAAGTCATAGAACAGGGTAGGTATGCAGAGTGAGGGCCAAAAAAATTAAATGTATGTTCCAAATGAAATAAAAGGACAGGAAGAATATGTCTCATCTCTCCTGGAATATCAACAGGCTTTCCAATGTAAATGTCTTCAGTGGATGGGAGGTAGAAGCCTGTGGTGCACCTGGCTATGATTACAACCTTCTACACCCTTCTATATTCGTAGGTACTCGAATGACTGAACCAGGCTGTGACACAGGCAATCAGTGCACTTTCTACTGTGCAGGTGTAGAAGTTCAATAGAGTATTTGATGTTGTGCCAAATCTTCTCAGACTTCCTTGAAAGTACAGGAGTTGGTGTTCCTTCTTCATGGTTGCCTCAATGTGCTGGGTTTTGAAGAGGTCCTCTAAAATATAGTCTCCTTGGAACTTGAAGGTACTAAACCTCTCCATCTCCATCCCATCAATGCAGACAGGTGTGTGGTCCCTCTGACCCTGCTCTCCTAAATGACCTGGTGATACTGAGAGAAAGATTGTTGCTATGGCACAATCAAATGAGATTATTAATATCCATTTTGTATTCTGACTCATCATCTCCAGTTATTCAACCAATAACAATGGTGTCGTCAGTGAATTTATGGAATGCATTAGAGACAAACTTGGCTACATAGTTATGAGTGTACAGGGAATAGAGCAGGGGACTAAGCATGTAGCCCTGTGTTGACAGTCAATGAGGCAGAGATGATGGTGCCAATTTATACTGATTGAGATCTTCATTCAGAGTACATATTCTGAGGGACATCAAAATCCTGAGCAAAGAAATATGCAGGGAAGGGAAGATGCTGCAAGTTAGGTGGCAGAGACTCAGCTGGTGAGAGACACCCTAAATGCAGCTGAAACAAAGCCGGACAAGAATAATTCATTCAAGAGTGATGATACATATACGATGGAGCAATGGAGAAAGAAATTTCACACCCTCGCAACATAGATCTGCACACAATGTCATTTGCTGATCCTTACAGGAAGCTACTGCATATATATATTTTTTGCAGCAGTGCAAGTTTGTGAAGGCAAGCCTTCACTAATTGGAAAATGCAGAATGTTATTAATTAACTGGAGCAATGATTCATCCATATCTAGTGTTATCATCAATGCAGATGATGTAATCTGGGCTTTCCTGCAGAACAAATGATATACTATATTGGTGGTGATAATTGGAAGGTGGGGAAGGTGATTTGAGGATTTAATGTTGTAGGCTGTTCAGAAGTGTCTCTTTATCAGAGAGACCCAAGAGTCCATTTGCCAATGCTTCCTACCTCTGCTTGTATGAGAGAAGAGACTGAATTTTCCATGTGATTCCAAGTCTCTCTCCTGTTCTTCCTCAAGCTCTGACTACATTGATTTGTAAAATTGTGCAGAATTTCACATTGACACCTCTGTGTATGCTAAGGATGCAGAACATAGAAATATAGAATATTACAACACAAAAAACAGGCCCTTCAGCCCATTCAGCTAGTCTGTGCCAAATTATTATTGTGTCCTACTGACCTGCAGCCTTCGTACCTGCATTCTCACTACTCTCTGAATGAAGAAGTTCCTCCTCATATTACCCTAAACTTTTCTCCTTTAACCCTTGGCTTGTATATCAGCTGACCTTAGTGGAAAAAAAGCCTACTTGGATTTACTCTATCTATACCCCACATAAATTTGCATACCTCTATCAAATTTCCCCTCATTCTTCTACACTCAAGGGAATAAAGTCTTAACATCTTTAACCTTTCCTTGTAAATCAGTTTCTGAAGTCCCGGCAACAGTCTAGTATATCTTCTCTGCACTTTTTCAGTCTTATTTATATCTTTCCTGTAGTTAGGTGACCAAAACTGCACACAAGATTCTAGATTTGGCCTCACCAATGTCTTATACATCTTTACCATAATATCCCAACTCCTATCCTCAATACTTTGAATTATGAAGGCCAATATACCAAAAGATCTCTTTACAACTCTATCTACTTGCGATACCACTTTCATGGAATAATGTATCAGTATTCCCATATCCCTCCATTCTACCACACTCCTTAATGCCCTGACTTCATTAAATTCTATCTGCAATTTTCAACCCATTTTTCCAGCTGATCCAGATCTCTCTGAAAGTTTTGAAAGTAGAGTCTCTCAAACTGATGAACAGAACAAAGTCTCATCATAAGAAGGTTAATGACATATCTCAGAAATATCCTGGCACTATTTTGCTGCTATGGTTGGAGAGTACAAATGTGTCAGGAATGAGTCAAGAAGATTGGACTTCTTGTTTATTGTCGTTTTTCAGGGAAATTGTAATGAGGACATGAATGTAATCAATACAGCCTATGTTTATGAAGGACTAAAATGTTGGAAAATCCCAATGTCTGAGATACCACATGTTCCTCATTGAAATCAAAGTTAATAAAATTGTTTCTTTGAGAGCAGAAAGCTTTGGTGATCACTCTGATAGTCCTCTGAAGAGAAAATTGGGAAAGATCTGCTCAGCTGTCTCAGCTGTAGAAAGAAGGTTGAAAATTAACTTTTCTTTTCATAGAGGAAGGAGATGAGATACAAGAGTGGCCAAAAGCCTTCCCCAAGAATGTTACAAAAATCAGTGACGAAACCCTATAAAACTTGAGCCAGTAAATACATTGGTCATTAGAGAGGTGTGGACGGGATGTGGTGCTCCTGAGTAAATTGCAAATGAATGGTCGCTTCCTGCTCCAATGTTCAAACACACCCAAGAGGTCAGTCTTGGCAAGAACAACATCTCCAGTAAATGAATACTACCACCAATAGAATTAAAATCTGAGCAATTCCATGCTATGGAGAGAGTACCTGTGAATTGCAAGACGCTCTTTAGAAAGTGCTTTAATATCCTGCATTAAATTCTGATCTCCCAGGTTAGGTCTTCCAATGTCAATAGAGATAACCTATTGATAATAAGATTATTCCACCAGCATTGTAGTTTTGAGCTGGAGCACCAATTTATGTTGGTATGGGCATAAACAGGTATTATATGAATAATGACATCACTAACTCATGGATAAATCACAAAATTCTGTAGACACTGTGATTGAAGTAAAAACACAAAGTGCTGGAGAAGCTCAGCAGGTCAAACAGTGTCCCTTATGTAGCAAAGACAAAGATACAGAACCAACTTTTCAAGCTTGAGCCCTTCATCAAAATACTGAGTCATGTCTCCTGCTGAGAAAAGGTCATGAATCATACACATCATGGCCTAATTTCATCCAGAAATAATTGCTAGCACGATTTGCTATGTGTGGCTGCAACCCAAAAAGAAATATCACATGATCCAAATTTCCATGCTTGTTTGTCATAGAGAGGGTAGGAATCCACAGCAGACCAGCACAGGTCTTAGCTGCCGAAGGACATACACCAGGAAACAGGATGCTGGTGATAGACTGTGGGAACCAGGCAATGGGTCTGGGATTCGTGAGGGTGCAAATGTTGAGTGTTATTTGCATAATATTGATCCTTAAGTACTTACACTTAGGTTAAAAAACCAGATTCCAAAACAATGGAAAATATCGTCATTAAAATAAGTAATAAAAAAATTAAAGCCACTCTAAATAATATGTGAATGAGTGCAATAATAAATGGTTACACTGAATTTAATTAATTTGAAGTGAATAAACTGAGGTGAAGAACTCAGGTTCAACAATTTTCCTAATATCCAACAGTTTCCCATTTATGTATGTGCCAGCTTTTCTTCTTTTATATCTTCAATTATAAATTTGATGATTGTATTAATCTCAAAAATCAAATAATTCTGGACCTGTCACCATGAGCAATTAACAATACTTTCTTTACATCAATGTGTTTCCTCTCAGAATATCTTCAAGCCTCAGTAATGAAGCACGACAAGAACTTCAAACTCCTGTGTGCCAACCTCTCCAAAGATCTGTCCTGGAGCCTCCATGTTGATGCAATCACAAAGAAGGCTCTCCAGTGGTTGTACTTTGTGAGTTGTCTGAGGAGATTCATTATGTCACTGAACATGTTTGTAAATTTCTACAGGTGTACCGTGGAGAGAATTCTAGCTGTTATGTCTCTGTGTTACTTGGGATGCTTCTTAAATATATTAGAGATGCAAGATTCAAATAACAAAAAAACATTTTACTTACTGATGCCTTCCAGCATTTCAGGAAACTGTTAACATATACATAAGCCCCACAGTGGTGCACTACAGTTACTACAGTGAGAAGGGTGCATTCTTACGTGGTTACAAAATAGTTCACATTATCCTGACTATATAACATCTCTCCTTCTCAAGATAAAGAAAAATTTAAAGTTCTTTATCACTTTCTTTCCAGTGCAATGTAAGTAACTGAACTTGCACACTAGTTTATTTACACAACTATTTTTAAATAGTTCTTATCGATATCGCACTGGTGGCAGTACATTGCTTCACCATCTTGTGGATTTGGCTGTGAGGCTTTGTGTTGCTGATACACGTGTAGGTGATGTAGCTTGTTGTACTTCACCTGAAAACTGCTGTGTTGATGTTTTGATATTAGTGGTTGTGGTCTCTTCACTTGATACCTCACTTGATATTGGTGTTGCAGACTTTGCTGGTGTCCATCACATCTTGTGCTGGCCGGATGTGAATTCTGTTCCTCCTCAGCTGATTGCCAGAGTCTGTCTCAACAATGTATGATCTTGGTGTCTCAGCTTCTCTGATGACCTTTGCTGGGGTCCATGCTTTCAATATCAGCTCTTGAATATGCCCATGGTGCCCTCTGAAGAGTTCTGGCAATGTTTGTGCCTGTTTGTTATAATGTTAGTGTCCTTTTTCTTGTGTGTCAACCAGTCTTCTTCTGGTTTCCTCCTGATCTTCTGGAGGGTGTATTTTTCTTGGCAGAGTTGTTTTATGTCTCCTCCCAATTTGAAGTTCTACCAGGGACTTCATGTCAGCCCTAAAGGTGTTGCTTGTAATGATAGAAGAGCTAGGTCTGGGTTTTCTTTTGTTTCGCAATGCATAACTAATGTGCATTTGTTTCACTGTTTGCTCCCACTGTGTGCCATAGTCTGGTAGGTACTTCTATTGAAATCATTTCCTCTTTTTGTTTTGTGCTTTTGTTGATCCTTTTGGATATCTTCTTCTCTGGATCTCATAATTGACAGAGATCAACTGCAATTCCCGGCAGCTATCCAGACTTAGAATTGTTGGTCCATCTGCGTCTACCATATAGAACATACAGAAAATGTTTTTTTTACCTTATGGCAGCCATTGATCTTAGATCTCCCTAGCTGCTTAATTATGGGTCCACCATAGGTTGTTGATGTGACATTTGTTGTTTCCAATGCACCGTCTTTTGGATAGCCTTTTATTATGTTCTCTGGGAACATCTGGTGGTAGTGTCTGAGTGGAAAGACATTGCCTTGTGATCCAGTATCCAGCTTCACCTTTAGGTTAAATATCATATGCTTCTTTGGGATTGTCCTCTGTATTTGGATCCATGTGTGCAACTCGCTTCCTTCTTTCATCTCACTCAATATCTCTGAAGGTGTATGGATTCTACGTCCAGTATCTGAGTGTCGGAGTTCTCATTGTTGTTTCCTTTCATGTGGCAGATCTTCTTCTTGTCTTCTTTCTTCACTGGTATTACTGTTTTCTTCATACCAGACTTGCACATCTGGACCCAGTGGTTTGCTTTACCACTGGCTCTACATTCAGAACCGTATGTGGGGCATTTGTTTTGGTCATTGAAGGGGTGTTTTCTGTCACACTTATGGCAGGTCTTGGGGGTTTGCACTTTTCTGATTGTGTTCTTTATAGCATCAACCCTTCCTTCTCTTTGCTGAGGGTGGGTCTGCATAGATAGGGATTTTATTTGCATCCTTGTGGCTCCAAAGGCTCTGGCTTTGTCTATAGCTTTGGCTAGTTTCAAGCTATGGTCCCTATAAGAGATGTCTGCACTTCGGGATGGGCACTCCCCCATATTAGTTGATCATCTAATATTTCCTCTATATCCTTAAATCTGCATTTTGCAGCAACTATTTTTAGTCCAGTTGAGGAAGTTATCAATACTTTCATCATTCTCTTGCATTAAGCCTTGAAATTCATGTGTTTAATTCTATGATTAAACCTGGGTTCAAGGTGAGAAGCAAACTTTCCAAATATCTGCTCTGGATCATTTTTCTCCACCTCTGTAAACTCCCAGCTATTAAATAAGTCAAGGCCTCGCTCCCCTGCCCAGAGAAGTTTATAACTGACCTTCCCCTCTGCTGTTGCATTTTTAACATAGTTTTTGAATGCCTAATTGCACTTCTGCTGAAACTTTTTAAATGACTCAAGAATGGTTTCAGCTTCCCGTCCATCATTGGGTGAACTGCTGTTGCTCCAGCCATTTTTTTTCAGTAATGTTTTTTCTCTTCTTCCCCTTCGTATTTCAGTGACTTACAATCAATTGTATGGCTTTATTCTTGTTCTCTTATACCGCTGCCACTATGTTATTTCTCTATGTTACTCAGGAAGCTTCTTAAATAACTTAGAGATGCAAGATTCAAATAACAAAAGAGACTTTACTTGCTGATTCCTTCCATCATCTCAGAAAACTGTTCACACACTATATATATACCCCACAGTGGTGCATTCCAATTGCAACAATGAGAAGGGTGTATTCTTATGTGATTACAAAATAGTTCACATTATCCTGACTATATAACACTAGCAATTGCATCACTGGTATGGAGTTGCCAAATCTCAGGACAAGAATAAACTCCAGAGGGTTGTTAACTCAGCCTGCAACATCACAGGCACCAGACTTCACTCCATCAAGGACATCTACATGAGGCAGTGCCTCTATCTTCAAGGAACCCCATGACCCAGGCCATGCCCTCTTCACTCTTCTACCATTGGGGAAAAGATACAGGAGCCTAATGATAAGCATCCAACTGCACATGGACAGCTTCTTCCCCGCTGCCATCAGATTCCTGAACAATCGATGACCCAAAGACACTGCCTTATATTTCATGCAATAATATTTTTATTTTTTACCATAATGTTGTAAGATGAATGTTTTCTCTGTGATGCTGCTGCAAAACACCAAATTTCATGACTTGTTCATGACAATAAATTCTAATTCTGATTCTCTGTCTCATTTCAACATTATGTATTGACAATGTTGAAGAAATAGACTTAATTTACCTTACATTGCTCTATGTAATGCAGACATTTTCTTTTCTTAAAAAACTTTATTTAAAACTTTTAAAAACAATGTAAAATCAATAGCCACAACAACAAAAAAGGTTTTTATACAATATAGTAAACCCCCTCCCTCTCCCCACCTCAGCCAGCCCCCTCAAGGGGAGCCAAAAAATAAAACATAAAACATATACATTATTTTAAGATATTTCCAAACCCATATATTCTAAATAAGATGACCTCATTTTAACAAAAAAAGAGCAATTATCATGTAAATTATATGATATTTTCTCCATATAAATACAAGCTCTATTCATTATGCCAATGAGCTATATTAATCTCTATATTATCTTTCCAAGTAATTGCTACAAATTTTCATGCCACAGATAACACCAAATGTACAAATGCTATTTGAAACTTATCCAACCCCAAACCAGTCAAAGAAACCATATAGCCCAACAAAAAATCTCTGGATCTAATGGTAATTTAATTTTAAACAATTTCTTCATTTTTCCCAAAATGGTTGTACCCTATCACAGGATCAAACTACATGTAAAAAAGTTCCAGTTATCTGGGTATAATGCAGAAAATTTCAACTGATTTTAACTTTTATAACACAAACTTTCTCTGGTAGGACATAGAATCACATTATACCAGGATTATGTTTCATAATCATTTTATCCTTGTCAATTTAGTACCGATTGTACCTCTTTAATCCGGTGACGTTGGGACCTGACCATTGTCGGACCACAGAAAATGCCGGTAAAGAGAAATTGACCCCCTAAGGGAACTTCCTATGTAAACATATCAAAAGGTAGAGGAAAGCTTAAAACTGTGGGGTAGCACGTTTAGTGTTGCGGTTAGCGCAATGTCTTTATATTGCCAGCGGTCAGAACTTGAGTTTGAGTCCCGTGCTGTCCGTAAGGAGTTTTAATAATGGCGGCAGATTCAACTTTATAACGCCAGTGATCGGGACCAGGATTCAAGTCCCGCGCTATCAGTAAAGAGTTTCTACTAACAATGACAGATCCAACCTTTACAGAGTCAGCGATCGGGATTGAGATTTGATCCCCACGTTGTCTGTAAGAAGTTTATACTAACAGCAGCAGATTCAAACGTGCCAGATCATGGGAGTTTCCAGATCACCTAGTACCAATAAAAGAGATACAACCTGTACTTCCTTTCACTTGAATGACATTAAAGCTATATGCAGAGCTTGTTCTCAAAAAAAAATACAAAAATCTCAGTTTCTATGGGAAGTTTGTAAAAATCTGAAGATCATTTTCTTTGATTTGTTTGAAAGACATCATGCAGATCACCCTAGAATATAGTTCAATGCTCTGACATAAAATCACATTGCATCAAATGATCTGAGCTTGACATTTATCATCTCATTATAAAGAAGATATTTTCTAAATTGGGTGTATGCTACCAGGGGGATGGAAAGCCTTAATTGCCAAATATCAAAATAAAATTTTAGATAATTTGACCTTGCTGTGAATCTGTTTATTCCACCATGAGGAATGTTGATGAATAAAGTTCCACATGGTAGGTTGATCCACAAGATTAAGGAACATGAGACCAAGGTGATCTGGATAATTAGATTCAAAACGGGCTTGGAGATGAAGTAGAAGGTATTTGTAGAGTCACATTTTTCTGATTGCCAGTTAGTTTTGTTGCTGGGACTCTTGCTGTTTTGAAATATATGAAGTGTGAGTGTAGGAGGTATCATAGCAAGTTTGCAGATGACACAAATATTGGTGGTCTTGTGGATAGAGAGGAAGATTCTTTTTTATTGGTTTTATCAAATAAATGATCCATAGGTACATAACAATAAAATGAAGTATTAACAAATCTCATATAGCAATACAAATAGTACTGAGACCTATGCTACATTAAAAAGGAAGATGAAAAGAAGAACACTATGCTAAATATCCAATTCATTCTCCTCCCTTTGGAGGTAACTGACTAACACAAACAGTCCTCTACTAATAATTCACAAAAAGGAAGGTAATCATTGGGTTCAAAAACCAAAAAACTATTTAATCTTACAAACTTTGAAAGTAATTAAGAAAAGAACCCCCATAATGAAACAAAGATAAAATTCATTTCAGTAGTGAAACATTTAATTTTTTTCACGGTCAGACATGCCATAATATCAGACAACCGTTGAATGTGGGTGGGAGGGACAGCATCTTTCCATCTCATTAAAATAGCCCTTCTTGTGATCAAGGAGGCGAGGGCAACTACATGGGATTGTGAAGCAGTCAGAATTAAACCAGATGGCCCACTTATTCCAAAGAGAGCAATGTAAGGATTTGGAGTCAAATTAATATTAAGAACTAAAGACAAGGTACAAAATATCCCTTCCCAAAAATTGGAAAGAGAAGAGCATAACCAGAACATACAACAGTCAACCTTCTTCAGTTATACATTTTTCACATTTAGAAGAAGATTAGAATAAAATTTGGCTAATTAAACTTTGGATAGTGAGGAAGTTTAATTAAGGCAGGATATAGATTAGTTGGAAAGTCGAGTGGAGATTGGCAGGTGGAATTATTGGGGAATAGAATATAAATACTGGCGTGGAGTATTGTGTGCATTTCTGGCTGCCATACTAAAGGATGCTGAACCAAGCCATGAAAGACCCCAACAATGAAGACGCTGTTTACATCCGGTACCGCACGGATGGCAGTCTCTTCAATCTGAGGCGCCTGCAAGCTCACACCAAGACACAAGAGAAACTTGTCCGTGAACTACTCTTTGCAGATGATGCCGCTTTAGTTGCCCATTCAGAGCCAGCTCTTCAGCGCTTGACGTCCTGCTTTGCGGAAACTGCCAAAATGTTTGGCCTGGAAGTCAGCCTGAAGAAAACTGAGGTCCTCCATCAGCCAGCTCCCCACCATGACTACCAGCCCCCCCACATCTCCATCAGGCACACAAAACTCAAAACGGTCAACCAGTTTACCTATCTCGGCTGCACCATTTCATCAGATGCAAGGATCGACAATGAGATAGACAACAGAGTCGCCAAGGCAAATAGCGCCTTTGGAAGACTACACAAAAGAGTCTGGAAAAACAACCAACGGAAAAACCTCACAAAGATAAGCGTATACAGAGCTGTTGTCATACCCACACTCCTGTTCGGCTCCGAATCATGGGTCCTCTACCGGCATCACCTACGGCTCCTAGAACGCTTCCACCAGCATTGTCTCCGCTCCATCCTCAACATCCATTGGAGCGCTTACACCCCTAACGTCGAAGTACTCGAGATGGCAGAGGTCGACAGCATCGAGTCCACGCTGCTGAAGATCCAGCTGCGCTGGATGGGTCACGTCTCCAGAATGGAGGACCATCGCCTTCCCAAGATCGTGTTATATGGCGAGCTCTCCACTGGCCACCGTGACAGAGGTGCACCAAAGAAAAGGTACAAGGACTGCCTAAAGAAATCTCTTGGTGCCTGCCACATTGACCACCGCCAGTGGGCTGATAACGCCTCAAACCGTGCATCTTGGCGCCTCACAGTTTGGCGGGCAGCAACCTCCTTTGAAGAAGACCGCAGAGCCCACCTCACTGACAAAAGGCAAAGGAGGAAAAACCCAACACCCAACCCCAACCAACCAATTTTCCCTTGCAACCGCTGCAATCGTGTCTGCCTGTCCCGCATCGGACTTGTCAGCCACAAACGAGCCTGCAGCTGACGTGGACTTTTTACCCCCTCCATAAATCTTTGTCCGCGAAGCCAAGCCAAAGATAGAAAAAGACTAAAGGAAGGATGTGAGTTGGCTGGAGAAAGGGCAGAGTAAATTCACCAATAGGTTTTCTGAATGGAAAGACTTTGCTTATGGGGAGAGATTTGATGGCCTGGCTCATCATCCTTGAAGCAAAGTAGATTGATAAGGTGGCCTGGTTAAAATATGTGTGTGTATATATATATATATGTGTGTGTGTAAGATTACAAGAGACAAGCACAAGCATAGGGTGGCTACAAAAATATTTTTATCCTTGGTAAGGGAATCAAAACCATGAGAGGAAAGAGTTTTAAAGAGGATCTGAGAGAGTTATCTGGATAACACTGCCAGAGTAGGTAGTGGAATCAGATACAATTAGTATATTGGAGAGGCTTTTCTGATTTATTCTCAGAGTACATACATGACATTACATACCACTCTAAGATTCTTTTTCTTGCAGGTGAGGCAGAATTGTCACTTATTGGTGTGCAAAATAAAAAAACTCTATGTCGCATATACATGTAAACAAATAAAGAACTCTAAACAAAATGCATGTAAATAAACTGCCATACAGAAAGTATTTAAAAAAATCAATATAATGCACAAATAAAAGTCCTTAAATGAGTCCCTGATTGAGTTTGTTGTTGAGGAGTCTGATGGTGAGGGGTAGCAGCTGTTCCTGAACCTGGTGGTATGAGTCTTGTGGCACCTGTACTTCTTTCCTGATGGCAGCAGTGAGAACAGAACATGTGCTGTGCGGTGTGGATCCTTGATGATTGCTGTTGCATTTAGACAGATGGTTAAATAGGCAAGGCATAGAAAGATCCATCCTAAGGCATAAAGGTTAGAATGAATGTGGTGGGATGAAATATCCACCTGTGCTGCACCAAAGGACTTTAAGCTGTAGCTCCACAATGTACATTAGGAGCAAAAGCTGAGAACATTGACTAGTTACTTCTTCAGAAAGAGACTTTTAAAGAAAAATTTAAAGAGATCTATATGCAGTATGTACTGCTTCAAGTAAATTGAGGAGGATAGCTTGACAGAAGAAGCCCTTTTCACACTAGGGCTTGAAAATGGGAATTAAATGGCAATTCAGCAGTTCACCTACCAGTGCTAATGCTTCCAAACCGGTATGGGGGTTCCAGTTTGACCCGGGACTCAACCACCTAGGGAGGTAGTATCAGAACCAATCCATTTCGAATTGGCTCCAGTGTGAATTGGCGACCCGGTTTGTTAGGTCCCACTTATGATCCACTCTTGATGTTCATTGCGCGCATGTGTGCAAGCTCCTGGTGGGACAGTTAGTCAGTTTGGAGAGGTGGTGAAGGCAGGTACAGTGGTTCTAGCAGGAGTGGGAATTAATAGTGATCTAAAGTTAATGGTAGCAAATTGAAGGAACCGAGAGGTGCAGGAGCTCCTCTTGATCAGGTCCAAAGAGAGATTACAAAACATATAACGGGCACTGTGAAGGATGGCCTGATATATAAGAGGGTCACCTGTGTGCTCAAGGGCCTAGATTTGACACTAGGTATGCCAGATTGTGAGGGCAATCACAAAGCATAAATATTTGGCACTAGGTCTGTCAGATTGTGAGCAAACTGATCTGTGGGTTTGTCCAAAGTTTGAACAGTCTGAAGCCCACCACCCCAGTCCCTCTCTGATTGCCCACCATCAGCACCTGATAATAAGTAGCGGTGATAAGTAAGGGATTACTTGAGTGGAAATAAAAAGTTTGAAATTCACTTCTTTCGATCAATACTTGCAGTAGATTTTCCCATGCTCTTGTATAAAAGACATATGTCTTACGAAATTGTACACATTCTTTCTCATGCTCTTTCATAAATTGTGCGCATGTGTGCTTTATTCCTGCTCTGTGGGTATGTAATATGTCACTCAGGACGTCACCACTGAAGGTTAGCCCCCCCCCCCCCACCCCGCCCCTGCTTTGGTCTGCAGTTCCAGGGAGCTAATGTAAAAGGGCACACTGAACCTTTTTTTCTTGGATCAATGTGAATTACCCTACTGGGATTTAAAAACAGGTCATTCACACACTAATTTAGCAGGTTTCCAGTGTGAAAAGGCCTTTATGATATACAAGGTTTGGCCTCTGACTTTCAACAAGTTTATTCTAATGCAATCATATTTTCCAATTTGAATCCAGAGACATACAAGCAAAATTGTGCTCTCCACCAAAATACATGATGCTGTCAATATAAAATTATCTCCAATTATTTACTCTAATAATTATGTTACATCATATTGTAATATTATAATGTTATCAGCATGTATGATCTTATAATTTGGGCTGCCAACAGATATAAAATATTGTAATTAATTTGTAAAAGAAAAGTGAATCAATCTTAATTATAATTTAAAACAATAATCACAATATTATTGATGAGTAAAAGGAATTTGTTGCTGCTTCATGCACCCATGATGAACTCCATCCCTTTGCTTCCTATAGACACTGCATGACCTGCTGAGTTTCGCTAGCAGTTTTGTGCATTGTGAAGTGAAAATGCTTTGTCTTTGAGGGGTTGGGGGAAGAGATGGGAGAGCAAAGAGTTGACAGAGGAGGAGAACAGGAGGAAAATCTGGTAGAGGGGAGAAGAGAAGGAGTGGCGTTTCTGACAACCAAATTTATTTATCATTTGGGTAATTTGAACACCAGATAAACAATCTGTGTCACCAGAGAATGAATGCTCAGGTAGAAGAAAATTTGGCATCAAAATTACATGCAATATTGCTGGCCAGCATTAATTCTCGTTAAAAAAAATTACAAAATTACATCATATTAACACAATGTTCTTTTGCAATGGAGCATTTCTGGTGTTGGGCACATGAATTTCCAAGCTTTCATCCATGGAAATGTCACTCAGACCAAAGATGACAGTGCATCTCGAGAATTACACAGGACCTGGAAAGTCTCATTCTTTGGACTTTGGCCTCTTTGGAGAATGTAACTCCCAATTTTAAGAACATTCACCTATTTGTTTCTGCTGAATGTACTTGGTGAACTCTAAATGACACAATTGGGCAGGAAAGATCATTCTTCATGAATTCAACACCCTCAAGGTTAAGCACCACAAGCCAAAGCCTTCGGCTCCACTTGACCACATGAAATTAGCAATGCATGCTAACTGACATCTATGATCTATCAAATCTGCCAACTTCTGAGAGGCAATTTAATTGCATTGCAACCCACACTGTAATCCATGGGCATCCATCAGTCACTCAAATGAACCATTTCAACATCCACAACATCCAAACCTATCCCTCCACCATCAGACTCCTCAACAGGTGGTAAACAGCCAAATTTTCTTTCATTCTTTGATGTTAGTACAACAGAGTTAGCAGGGATCAGGTGATAATGAACAAGACTAGTTTTTAATTACAAGTTAATTTATTCACACCTTTATGTATCTGGCCTCATGAAGTTAAGTCATATGGCTTTTCATCCAAGGGGTTGTGAGATTGATTAGAATTTTTTGTTGAAACTGACAAACTTCTGTGTATAAATGATAAAAATTTGACAATGAAACTGAGAGAAACTTACAGAAAGTAGCAGCCAACACTTCTTCAGTCATCTAGCAAGGCTTTACAATACAGTAGAGCCTGTTAAGTGTGCAATCAGGCATTAAAAACTAGGTTGATTGAAAGATCAAGAAAAATGAAAAATTGAACAAAACAACTGAGTAACATTCTAATAAAGTCAAACATTTTAAGTTCTTTGAATAAGCTGAGGAAGAATAAAACAGATATTGAAATGTTAACATTTTTTAATGGCTTTCCTGTGCACAAGATACATCTAGTCAATTCTGGATCACAACATTTGAGAAAAATACTGCATCTGAAATTACTTTAAATTATTGATTGTGCAGACAAACTGGTTATTCTGCCCAGCAGTTGAGTGATCACATTTCCTGATTCCTTTTATATATCTGTCGGATTAATAGAAAGCTCAGAAACAAATGTCCATTGAACAAAGACTGATATTGCATTACGGTGGGTCTGAGAGAACTGATCCATACTCAACGCCATGACCTTTCAAATTTCAGGTTGTGACCTTAACAGGAAAAACATTTTGAAATTTAAAGGTCATCTCAATAATCCATATTTGGTACAGTTTGGCACAATTACATCTCTTCGGTATTGATTTTGCCAATTGCTTTCTATGATGTTTCTTGTTGAGTATTTATTCATCTTATATGTTTTTCTCTTCTATAATTTTGACTTGACAATTAAATGAATGGATTCATTTGAAATAAGAATCTGAAATAACATAAGGACATTTCAGAATCATAAAAATAATCTCAAAGAGATCTTCAATCAATTATAGATTTTTAAAGAAAAATCACAGTTACAATTCAGAAAACACAGCAGTTTATTAATTCATAACTAGGACCTATGAATAGCATGAATTAAAATAAACAGATGGGGTGAAACAAGACCGATGGTGGTTAATACTCAAAGATTCTGGAGAAACTCAGCAGGTCCCACAGCATCAATAGGAGGCAAAGGTGTATAACCAATGTTTCAGACCTGAAACCTTTGTCAAGGTAAGCAAGGAGCAGGAAAGTGTCTGAATAAAAAGGCAGGGGAAGGAGATAAAATAAAAAGGAAGGCAGAGGTCAACAGCCTAGATAGATTAGGACGTGGATAAGTGAGCAGGAGAATTGATCGGGGGAAGGGGGATCGCTGTGAATGCAGAGCTGGAGGAAAGGAGACAGAAGTAGGGAAAGAGAGAGACGGGAGTACCTTGGATGTCAGCATGAGTCCAAGCTTTGTCTGCCTTTTTGTTGGCTACATAGAGCAATCCCTGCTGCAACCCTTCTCACTAATTGCTCTTTGCTACCTACCCCTGTGACCACAGGAAATGCTGCACTTGCACCCACACCTGAACATACACAAAACAAAACTCTTCTACAAATTAAGCACACACCCCACCCCTCCACTCCTGCACTGTCCCACCTCATACTGCCCTCCAACAATAAGGTTCCAGGAAAAAGAGAAACGTAGGTTAGGATTGTCTTGCCAAAGGCAGAAATTGATGATAAAATTCATCATCACTTTCAATGTGCCAAATATAGCGTTTGGTCAATTATGGAAAAGAGCATGTGAAAATCAAGACCTCCTAACAGAACTGTCTACTGAACACCAGTGATCCTGGTCTCCTATGTGCTTCTTTGATTTGGACTCCCTTCAGTAAGCACATTTTAGCTTTGGTGAAATATCACCCACCTTGTCTGCACAAGATCCTCTAAATTTGCTGGATGGACAAGTGGATCAGACCATTATGTTCAGAAATGAGGGCCCAATTGCACATATTTGGCTATGTTGTGCAGGCCACATCAGATGCAGCATTCAGGACCCCAAGCAAAGCCATCCAAGTGAAATATCACTTCTACTGCATCTGGTACTTCCATTGTGGCCTCCTTTACATTAGAGAGACTGGACCCAGACTAGGACATCATTTTGTTGACTACCTTCACTCTGTCTGCTGCAACAGAGGGTGTCTCCCAGTGGCCACCCATTTCAATTCCCTGACCCATTTTTATGTCACCATGCATGTCCACAGTCTCATGCACTGCCCAATAGAGATAATTTGCAAATTGGAAGAACAACAGCTTATAATCTGGGAACCCTCCAACCAGATGTCATTTACATCAACTTCTCTGGTTTTTCTTTAGACCCTCCCTCATCTCTCTATTTCCTATTTCTATGTCTCCTTTCCTCTAGTTCTACATTCACAGCTATTCCCCTTTCCTCGATCAATTCTCAGATTTTCTCTCCAACCCTCCTATCCATGTCTACCGATGACCTCTCGGTTGTTGGTAAATGCTTCTCTTCCTGATGCTTCTTACCTTTTGCCCAGCCCTTTTTTGTTCAGGCACCTGCCTGATTTTTGCTCAAACCTTGACAAAGGCTCAGGCCTGAAACATTGATTATATATCTTTGCCCTCGATGTACACTGTGGGACCTGCTAAGTTTCTCCAACACTTTTGTGTATTAACCAAAATAAACATAATTTGTTTCACATTAATTGAAAACTAAATATTGGAAAACATGGGTAGAAATTCTCTGCTCTTCAGCATAATACTATACAATCTTTAATATCTTGAGTGGTTAGATCTGCCTTGCATCTAATATGCTTTTTGATAGGTAGCATTCTCTTACTACTGCATTCAAGTGTCAAACGAAATCTCAGGCTTAGGTCTCTTGAGTGGGATTTAGCCCACTCTTTTCCCCATTGTCCCTTGGGTTTGTAGATTCTGAGGTGGCTGAAGTGGCCATGTGGGAACCATAGAGTCGGCAATAGATGGGATGATGAGCAAGGGGCAGTTTTTGAGCTGGTTGACACCTTTTGCTGCATTTACTCTGATACACTGAATCTCAGTACTCTGCGAAGTGCTCCTTCCCAACTTTGAGCAGTAAAGGGCCAAAGGTTATCAGAATCAATGGGAAAAATCATACTTTTTCAGAGACATTGAGCACATCCTTGAACTTTTTTCTTTATCCCTTCACACTCAGAATTGTGTCAGGCATACAAATGACGTGGCCTGCACAACATAGCCAATATGTGCAACTGGGCCCTCATTTCTGAACATAATGTTGTCCTCTGTTGTAGCAGACATAATGTTGTCCTCTGTTGCAGCAGACAGAGTGAAGGTAGTCAACAAAATGATGTCCTAGTCTGGGTCCAGTCTCTCTAATGTAAAGGAGGCCACAATGGAAATACCAGATGCAGTAGAAGTGTTACTTCACTTGGATGGCTGCTTGGGGTCCTGAATGCTGCATCTGATGTGGCCTGCACAGCATAGCCAAATATGTCCACTTGTCCTTCCAGCAAATTTAGAGGATCTTCTGGAGACAAGGTGGTTGATATTTCACCAGAGCTAAAATGTGCTTGCAGAAGGGAGTCCAAATCAAAGAAGCACATAGGAGAGCAGGGTCACTGGTGTTCAGTAGACAGTTCTGTTAGGAGGTCTTGATTTTCACATGCTCTTTTCCATAATTGACCAAACACTATATTTGGCACATTGAAAATAAAAACAAATGCAGATGATGAACATTTAAACTAAAACAGAAATTATGGAAATATTCAGCAGATCAGACCGCAACTGTGGGAAGAGAAAGGGTCGATGTTTCAGGTACATTCGAACTGAAAGAGAAAAAAACAAGTTAGTGTACATGATGGAGAACCTGGGGAGTACAATGCGGGGATGAAGGAAAAGTAAGGAAGTTTCTCTTTTTCCTGGGTCTTGCTATGAATCTTATTGTTGGAGGGCAGTATGAGGTGGGACAGTGCAGGAGTGGAGGGGTGAGGTGCGTGCTTGATTCATAGAAGAGTTTTGTTTTGTGAATGTTCAGTGTCACGTCGACCCTTTATGTGCTTCAATGATAACTGATTGGAGCTCAGCCGCTGAGGGTGTGCAGATAGAAAATGTCATCTGCACACTGCAACTCATCAATTGAGATTTCGGTTATCTTGTTTCTGGAGTGTAGTCACTGCTGGTTGGCCAGTTTCCCATCAGTTTGAAGATTAGTTCTACTTTTGCAGGACATTTGTGAAGATGAGTTGCAGAAATGCAGTAAGACATATTTGGCTGGATTAATGATGCAATCTTTACAGAGATTGATTCTGCTGTACATCCATTGATTAGTATGACAGCTGGCATGCCATCATAATGCAAGTGTAAGATAGAGAGAAATTTTTGTGGCAGATTTATTTGAGAAGGATGTTCCTTTTGATCAATGAAGTCAAAGAGAGTGTTGTCCCACTGTGAAAATCATGTTCTCTCTACTTAGATGGGCAGAATCCACACTGCATTTGGGTGGATCTCTTTTAGACCCCTCCATTTTACCAGTCTGTCTCCTCTTTCCTGAAGTCAGTTATTATTGTGGTACAGAACAATACAGCACAGTATAGGTCCTTCGGCCCTTGATGTTGTGCTGACCCATATATTCCTTCCAAAGAATAAGTTATAAACGCTCCCTACCCTATAACCCTCCATTTTCCTATCCTCCTTTTCTCTGATGAGAGGAATGAGGCTTTCCTTTTAAGAAAGAAACTCTTCACCCCTTGAGTCACAGCATGTTGACATTTCAGTCCTGGTTTTAATTCTTGTTACCAGGGTCAACACTACCCATTGAACTGATTTTGGAAGTTTATCACATAATGCTACCTGCAAAACAAAGTTTGAAGGAAATACATCAATAATTATTAAATACTGGTGCCTGCATTTTATGGTTGACTAATGGAACATAACACGTTCTTGTTACAGCGAACTGTAATGGAGCATGTAGCATATATTAAAAACAAGAGCATATCTAATTCCAACAACTCAGTAAACACAAGTGCTGGTATGTTAAACAATTGCTTGTTCAGTGTGTGAATGGTTTATATTGTCAATGACTGCACAGTGACATTAAAAACAGCTCCTCTGTTGAAAATTAGTACAGGAGCAATTGCTGGCAATGACACAGGGAATGGCTATTAATTAAATTGGTCTTGATAAGTCGATTGGTAAGTCATTCTTGATGCTAAATTCAGGTTAACTAAAAATTAATCTTTAATTTCTCCTGTCTCTTTTTGAAAAGTATGATAGGGTTTGCACTATATTTTAGAATATTCCAGCGTCACCTGGAGAGAACATTGTGCAGAGAAAATGAAAATAGAAATGATATTTATTTAGCATTATTACATCCTCAAAATTCACAACTTGTTTTACATCCAGTTAGGTACTAATTTAATTTTTTTTTGTTATTTAATAAACATTTGTATGAATAACCAATGGAACTTCTGTCTTGCTCTTCGAAAGGTGGCAAGAGTTCCTTAATATTCATCCTGAAAGACATAAGAAAGCACTTCCTTCCTTTTCCTTCATCCTCGCATTGTACTCCCCAGGTTCTCCATCATGCACACTAACTTGTTTTCTCTCTTTCAGTTCGAATGTACCTGAAACATGGACCCTTTCGCTTCCCACAGTTGTGGTCTGATCTGCTGAATATTTTCAGAATTTCTGTTTTAGTTTAAATGTTCATCATCTGCATTTGTTTTTATTTTCAGGAAGCACTCAGGCCAGATTGAGCAATCCCTCTGTACTAATACAGGCAATAGCAGAAGATGTAGTCTGCCTGCATTGCTTTGTCCTCAAGACTCCAGGGTGGCTGACTGCCTGACATCTGCTGCCTGTGTAATATCTTTAGCAGACAGTTTGGTTTCCTCCAGCTGCCATCTGCCTATGACATTGTGATGCAACAGAAAAGTTTCCCAGAGTTACTATTTCTTGTAAGCACATCAAAACAGGAGCTCTTCACTAAAAAAATGAAATAAAATCTTTTGCTGGGGTTAGATCATGCAGGGCAGAAAGTGATACATTGGTCGAAGTGTTGCCTCATAGATCCAGAGAACTTAGGTGTCATTTTATTGGAGTTTGCACATTTCCTTGTGACTGTGTTGTTTTCCTCTAGATATCTGCTTTCTTCCTATATCCCTAACATATTCAGGTTGGTAATTTAAATGGCCGCAGTAAATTGCTCCTAGTATGTCAGCGTGTGATGGAATCTAGGGAAAAACTGATGGGAATGTGGTCAAGCAAACTCAGGCCAATTGTGGATGTTACTGTGCTGACAAGAGAAGGAAAGGAATTAATTTTCCCATCTCCACCTGACCCATTCCCCTTCTTCCCATCCAGTTCTGAACAAACTTGTATCCAACCATTTGGACCCAGTTTGTACACATGCAAAAAAAAAATCACCATTAGATAAATGTTCTGTTCTTATAGCCTTCCTGTCCTTTTAGTTTCAGATCATTGCACAACCTGATAATGTCAAGTCAGTGTGATATGTTATCTGAGCCGCTGACAAATTGGTATAGGACAAAAAAATTGGAGAAATAAATGAGTGTCTCAAAGACTGGTATGACTGGGTTTCAATTCATGGGGCCACAGAAGCTGAAGTTAATGGTAATGAACACTGCCACAGTCTTTTACTGAATTCTGCAATTATTAAAGGCTTCATGGTAGGACACAAAAAAATCAAGATAATCGGGCAATGTTCACAAGAGAGAAATTATGTTTGATTAGTTTATTGTTCAAAAAATACAAAAGAGAACCAATTAGATGTTCTCTATTCTTAGATTTTCATGAGGCATTTGATAAAGTACAGCATTATTACAGAAAATAAAGATTTGTGATGTGGAAAGAACAGAAAATTGTCTGGCTAATGACAAGCCTAGATAGGTCTTTTTCTGGTTAACGGGATACAATTGATTTTGATCAAGAACTGAACGTATGGTTGCTAAATTAGCTGATGACAAAGATGAGAACTTAGAAAAGTTCATCAGCAAAGATTGGGCAAACGGAGTTCAATGTGGGATAAAGTAATGTTGATTTTGGCAGGAAAAATAAAAAAAAGGAACATGTCACATAAATAGTGAGGGATTATAAAAAATATGAGGTCTGAAAAAAATTCATGATTTGCAAAAGTTAGTATTCAGGTAAAGCAAGTAATTAGGAAATCAAACAGCGTGTTTTTGTGAATGAAAGAGGAATTGAAATCAATGATTGAAAGATTTTGTTTCATGTTAAATAGAGCTTTGGTGAGAACACAGCAGGAGTACTGTATATAATTTAAGCCTCTTTATTTAAGGAGGAATTGGAAGCAATTCAAAAATGTTCATTAGATCAATATCTTAAAGGAAAGATTAGTCAGAGTAGCTTAGTCTCCACTTTACAGGAATGAAAAGGAATACTATTGAAACATAGGGGTCTTGACATAGTAGATGTGGGAAAAAATGTTTTGAATGAAAACATTTTAAAACTTAAGCTTCACACAATTAAGACAGAAAAGAGTTTTTTTTCACCTCTGAATGTCCTTGATTATTTGAGGAGAATGAACATTGGGAGTAGGGCAACTGTGGGTAGTGATTGGTGATTAGTGGAGCTAAACTGAATGTTCCAGCTCCTTGTGGCTCCATACATTGGTTAAATTACACTTACCTTATCAGTGGTAGTTCAAGGCATCTCCTTTAAGAAACAACAAATGGACATCAGAGAAAACTGGCTGAAGCTTGCACTCCAATTAGATTCTATTTTCGGGAAGGAAAAAAAGGTGTATGTGCCTATTGTAACTAGCACAGTCCATCCTAACCAATTTGTCACATGGCAAACATCCAGCACGGTAAGATCATCCACACATAACTTGGGGTCATTCATTGTCTTTCAAATACATGCTGTGGTATCAAATTTCTGCATGAATATTTAAAATCTACTGAGGCATAAATACTTTTAAAACTCTTGAACCAACAACTAGAACTGATAATACAATAATTTGGTGTAAAGCAGATTGCCACCATACCTGTGATAAGATTGAAAAGCAAATTTTCGAGTCCAATACTGTGATGTTAAATTGCATATTTTCCCAGATAATTATTTAAGGAGTTTCTAGTTAGTGTTCAACAACAGTTTCATTGCCAGAGATTTTTAATCCAGCCTTTTTTTAATCCTTCCTATGATTGTCGAGTTGAATACCGTACGCTTAGCAAAGCGGTTAGCGCAATGCTGTTACAGAACCAGCAACCCGGGTTCATGTCCCGCCTTGTTTGTAATGAGTTTGTATGCTCTCCCTGTGTCTGTGTGGGTTTCCTCCAGGGTCTCCAGTTTCATACCACCATTCAAAGCATACCGGGAGTAGGTTAATTGGGGGCAATTGGGCAGCATGGGCTTGTGGGCCAAGACGGCCTGTTACCATGCCGTATGTCTAAATTAAATTTAAAAAATTTTAAAACCCTCTATCATCCTTTTGATCTTTTTTTCTCAAATACATGTTATCTTTTGACTCAAATGGACACAGATCGTAGCCAAGAGGAACTTCATGCTATCTTGCCCATGCTGATAATCCAGACAATTCTATTGTCCAGGGTCCATCACAGTACCTTTCATTTTTTTCTACATCCCCATTTAACCATAACCACTTACAGCACAGAACAGGACAGTTCGGCCCTACTAGTCTATGCCATCAAAATTTAAACTGGCCCTAAAGCCATGGCATTCTCATCATCCTGCAAAACAAAACCCTGGAGAAATGGGATGGAAAAGCCCAACTGCAGTGGTTGATTTCAGAGCCACTGTTCATTTATGACCAATGTGTCAATCAGAAAGCAGGGACATATCTAAAAGGGTTGCACATCATTCACCACATGGCGCGTGAAGTGAAGTAAGCCTCTCTACAACTGAGAGGCTAACCGTAACATAGAAAATAACATATTATATTCCTCCTGGCTGAATCAGAATTCAATGCCATAAATGGTGAATTTTCCGATTTTTGGTAACACTCATCCTAATTTGATTCCACTCTTTTACCTATTCCAGATCTCAATTACCTCTCTAAACCTCCATCCTCCCATAGTGATCTCTTTTATTTGGTCTCTCCACCTCACCCAACATCATCTGTCCAAAATTCCATGGCCTCTTATCCCTTCCCCAGTTCCTTGCCCCTTAACAAAGGGCTTAGGCCCAAAACATTGGTTGCCCTTTACTTTGAATAGATGTTAAATGAACTGGTGAGTTTCTCCAGTACTGTGTATGCATTCAATCCAGCATCTGCAGACCCTAAACCAATGGTTCTATACCTTTTTCTTTCCACTCACATACCACTTAAAGTATTCCCTATGCCATAGGTGCTCTGTGATTAGTATGTGGGTGGAAAGAAAAAGTTTGAAAACCACTGTTTTAATCATACCTAATTGACACATTATGTTCAGGGTTTCATAGCTCCAAAGGAAATGGGCCACTGACAATTTTTCTCAAGCAAAATATTTCAATAACAATGGTGTCTAGAGCAGCAATTCTCAACCTTCCCTTTCCACTCACATACCAGCTTAAACAATCCTTTACTAATCACAGAGCACCAATGACATAGGGATTACTTAAAGTGGTATGTGAGTGGAAAGAAAAAGGATGAAAACCAATGCTCTAAACTCTAAACTCATTGAACCTTTTCACCATTTACAAGGCACAATGCAAGATTAAGGTGTAATGCTTTCCACTTATCTGGAAAATTGCAGAAACAAGAACTCTCAAGGTCCACAATATCTAGATAAAGCAACCCATTTGATTGGCACCCTATGCACAACCTTAGTAGTACTAACTAACTCAACCATGTTCTACTGTGGATAAGGTGTCTACAATCTACACAAAGCACTGCAGCAACTTTCCAAGACTTTAATGATAGTACCTCCAAACCCACAATCACCAAAACTTTGAACAAGTACAGGCATGATATGATACACAGGCTTCCATGCTGCCTTGGAATTTTGATATTCCTTCAGTTCCATCATTATATTATAGAAAATGCATTATAGTTCCAGTATATATTTTATCATGTAACAAATGGGGAGTCATAGTCCAGGATCTGCTTACATGACAGCAGTGTGGGAAAACATTCATCACCAGGGAATCTGGCTGATCATCACCATCACAAGTGCTGCCAGGGATGGGCATTAAACGCAATCCTTGATAACCACACTTCCCTCCTATGGGAGGATTTTCTTTAAAAAAAATCTCTCCTAAGGAGATTGTGTCTAAGATGACAGAGTTCAAGTTAGTTTCTAGATATCTTTTTTGTTGAACTCAGACATGTGCCTAGTGTCAAGATTTTCTCTTTGCTTCTGGAGATAAGATTTGAAATATTCCCCTCCAATTGAACGTTCACCTGTTCAATTAGAAACTCAAAAGACATATTTAGTTCCTTCCATCAACCTCTTACATTTCCATTTCAAGATACATTTCATCAATTTACCAACCAATCCAATGTGCCTCACAAATCTTTGGAGCTAAGCAAATGATCTAATAAATCAGACTGTCATCAATATGGATCAAACTTTAAGTGAAAAGAATCATTGATGCTTGAATGCAACTTATAATTGGCATAGTTTTCAATTGCTTCAGTAGGTCTTTGATTTTCTATACTGCACATATGCATTGATCCCAGCACTTGCTAGAAGTAGAGATTAGGTGGAAAGGAATTGCAGCAATTAATACTGATGTCAGGACTGGTAGTACTGGTATGAGTGGAAAGCTAAAGGTAAAATAATGCAATGAAAGCAACCAGTTCCAAATTGTAACTTTTATTCTGAAAATCCTTTTGTACTTATCCCCATAACTGGCTCGTGTGCATCAGTTGAGAAAGGCAAAATGTCTTCTTTGGCTGGGCTTCACGGATGAAGATTTATGGAGGGGGTAAATGTCCACGTCAGCTGCAGGCTCGTTTGTGGCTGAAAAGTCTGATGCGGGACAGGCAGACACGGTTGCAGCGGTTGCAGGGGAAAATTGGTTGGTTGGGGTTGGGTGTTGGGTTTTTCCTCCTTTGCCTTTTGTACAACAGAACATCCTGAAATTTCAGGTAAGAGTCTCGGCCAGAAACAAAGCCAAAGGCAAAACACTGACAGCAAGACTCCCAAAGGTAACAAATCTGCACAACAAAAACTACCTTTTAAAATGAGTTTAAAAATAGATGTTTATATTGATTGTGGAGGTTTTAGTGTAGGTCACTTCACAAACAGAGTAACACTTTACAAAAGACATCTCACTTAAAATGCAAGAGCTTAGCTAAAGCTAAATGTTGAGGCTCTGGTTGGCTTTGCAGAAGCAATGAACAATGCTGATCTATTGTGTATGGGCAATAACATCCAGGCTCAGAAGAACTGATAAGATCTTTCAAAGATTGGGTTTGGAGCCTTGGACGAGGTTTTTTGGTTTTTACAAGCAGAGAGAGGAAAAAACAAACAGGATTCTTTTTAGAGAGAGAAGTCAGTTCTACAGTAAAAGTTGAAGCTGCAAAATGGCAAGCTAGCAGGCTTATTGAAAGACCCCATTTTGAAGGTGTGTTTCTCCTGAACTAAGGGAAACAAGAGGAACTCTGTGGTGACCTGGAAGAAGAGGTTATCATTTGGAAAACCCATGATGGGGTGAGTTTCTTTGGCAAAACACTGAAGTGACTGATAGGAGGAAATCAGTTTGTATGTGTCCAATGAGCAACAAATATTTCTTTGAAACCAACAAGAACCTTCCTTAGTGGTAATCATTTACCTTTAAGCACCAGAGCCTGGTGAAGATTCATAAATGTTAAATTCTGTGCACAGTATAAGAATTGCCTGATATCGGTGAACTTGGAGAAGTGAGAAGTGAATGATTGGACTGTGAAACAAAGAACTTTCCTGAACATATTCACATTACATACACATGCACTTGGAATTAGAAGGGGGTTAAATTAAGTTAATAGTATTTCAAGTTAAAGTTTATCTTGTTATTATGTTTAAAGAAAATTAAAAGCAACTTTGGTTAAGTAACCATTGTCTTGGTGAATTTCTAATGCTGCTGGGTTTTGGAGTCCTCTGGGGTCATAACAAGGGTTATGTAGATTATTTCCTATTAATACTCATTGAGATTAACAAGTAATCTTCAATGCAATTTCATTTATTATTTCTCTTTTTTCTTTTTTTGCATGTGCTTATTTGTACACAAATGAATTATTATGTACTTTCTTAATTTATGTATGCACGCTTACATGTTAAACTCAATAAAAATATTTTTAAAAGAAAGGAAAATAGATGTGACCCTTCATGAAGCTCATAAATTCTGCCTGATGATCCTAATAATTATCACTCTTGTACAAATAAGGTGATAAAGAATCAGTTGTCATAATACCAAATTATCCCTTAAGGTACTTGAACAACACAGGCAAAGGTGTATTTATAAAATTTAACAATACAGAGTAAAACAATAAGTGCATCATATAGCCATGCCCAACAGCAGAAGCATTCACTGAAATAAAAGACTTTACCAAAGGATGGAATTTCACCTTGTGTGCTTATATGTTTTAGAGAATGCCAGATGACAGAGAATTTAATGCAGGACAGAATATCAAATATATTTTCTTGAAATACAAGTATGTTCCACTTAAGGATTGATAATTAGAATCTATTATAATAGAGTGGCATTGCCTCTCATCAGTGCAAGGCTGAGTTGACTAAATGCAAATCCAAGGCAAAAGTTTTGGTGTTTTGCAAAGATTCACCACTACTCACACACAACAGGCAATTCTAAATAAAATCTAAAGGACATTAAACATCTAATAACTTTGTGTAGAAGGTTGCATTACTTCTGATATGTAGTAACAATGGAATCATGTCAAAGTGCACTTTGTTATTTAACCATTTAAATCATTGCTGTGTTTCCATCCTGGAAGTAAATGAAAATTGTCAAAGGATGACTATCTTCAGAATCAAGATGTAGTGATAGAAACTGATGTCCAAATAAGAGTTGAGAAGTCTTATTATTAATGTTATGCTTCTCTGAAAATGTGGATATATATTCATAGCTTCATTCAGAAACTTGATTAAAGAAAATATTGTAGCGGCCTGTCACCCGGGAGCCGACACAGAACACAAAATGGTGGATGAACATGGTGCTTTAACAAAGCCCATGGGGTCTAATGGCATTTCTTCCTGGCTGACAGTCTGCATGGTGGGAAACAGCGAACGTTGGCCGAAACGCCGACCAATCAGTGGCTGGCACACCGGTGATGTTACTACCACTGACAAGGTTGAGAAAACCGGGCCTAGTAGCAGGAAGCTTGGCCTATAAAAGCATGGGTAGGGAGAGCAGTAAGAGCAGTCTTGACTACATCGGGTGTGTGTTGTTCTTCCGCTCTCTGCTGTAGAGCTCGCAACATTGATGACCCCGACTAGGGGACTGATCAGTCAATGCTCCGAGCAGTTTCCTTGAAGATGCCAATGTTCTGGACATTGCAGCCACTGGTATGGTTCGAACAGGCTGAAACTCAGTTCCAACATTAACAGGTCTCCACTACTGCCAGGAAGTACTACTACGTAATGAACTTGCTCGACCAAGACACAGCAGCATGAGTCGTTGATTTCCTGCAGCAGCCTCCAGAACAGGGCAAATATGATGCCCCTCAAAGAGCTTTTAACCCACACTTTTGGGCTCTCATGCCGTGAGCGCACCACCTGACTGCTGCACTTGGACAGCCTGGAGGACAGGACCCCATCCGTCCTCATGAGTGACATGCTGGCCTTGGTCGAGGGGCACAACACTTGCCAAATTTTTCTGGAACAGCTGCCTGAGGATATCAGACTGCTGCTCACTGACAAGCATCTCAGTGACCCGAGGAGAGTTGCCGCCTGGACAGATGTGCTCTGGAGAGTGAAAATAGACAGCAGCACTGTAGTGGACCAAATCTCCAGGCCCCGCACAAAGTGAACAACAAGGTCTCAACAATCGACAAAAAGGCAAGTTGACTCCCTCATCGATCAGTACTGTTTTTATCATCAGTGTTGGGGTATGGAGGCCCACCAATGCTGGCTACCCACCCCCCTCCGCGCTTTTCAGGGAAACACTGTGGCCAGCCATTGCTAATGGCTACAGCGGCTGGCCAACGAGACAGCCTCCTCCACGTCTGGGATCCCTCTCTGGAACAGGAAGCCAAACCCAGCCCTGAGGGCGCGAACAGAAGCAGTATAAGGACTTTTGGCACTTGTACCATCCCACTGCACTTTGCCAACAGCTGCTTCACGTTGACCTTCACACAGTGGCACAGTGTTCCTGGGAGCAGACTTCCTCCGGGCCCACTGTCTGCTAGAGGACATCAAAGGGTGGCATTTTGTGCATGCCAGGACTTTCCAGACTTTCTCCCTGGGTGGCTGTTACCTCAATTCCGTCACGATGTCCAATAACAAATTAACACCCATCCTGGTGGAGTTCCCTTCCATCGTCGCACCACAGTTTACCTTGGCCGAGCCCAAGCACAAGGTATGGGATCACCTCCTAACAGAGGGCCCCCTACTCCACCCCAGGGCATGTCGCCTTCCTCCCGAGAAACTCAACCTCGTGAAGGAGGAGTTTAAAAAGATGGAAGGGCTGTGGATCATGCGGTGTTCCGACAGTCCCTGGGCCTCCCTCCTGAACATGATACCGAAGGCAGGAGGAGGGTGGAGGCCATGTGGAGACTACTGTCACTTCATTGAGGCCACCAGACATGACAGGTATCCTGTGTTACATATACATTATTTACACTGCAAACCTGTAGATATTCTCGAAGGTCGACCTCATCCGGGGATATCATCAGATCCAAGTCCACCCCGATGACATCCCTAAAACTGCCATCATCAGCCCCTTTGGGCTGTTTGAGTTCCTAAGAATGCCTTTCTAGCTCAAAAATGCAGCTCAGACCTTCCAGAGGCTGATGGACATGGTATGCCGGGAGCTCAGGTTTGCATTCATTTACCTGGATGACATCCTGATAGCCAGCCGCAATCATAAGGAACACACAGCCCATCTAAGACAATTGTGCAATAAAGTTTGATGACTTTGGCCTAACAATCAATCTGGCCAAATATCATTTTGGGTTAGAAACAATAGATTTCCTTGGCCACAGAATCAACTAACAGAGGACGGCACCCTTGCCCAAAAAGGTAGAGGCCATCAGGCACTTCACCAAACCCCATACAGTGAAGTGCCTCCAGGAATTCACCATTATGATCAATTTCTCCCACTGTTTCATACCAGTGGCAGCCCACATCATGTGGCCCCTTTACGCACTAATGACAGGAAAGAAAAAAAAGTAATCTGGGACAGGGAAGCATCGGGTACATTCAAGAAGGAAAAAGGTGCACTGCCAAATGCTGGCAATGGTGGGGAAACCAGGCCCAGTGGTGGGAAACTGGGCTTATATAGCCAAGGGTAGGGAGAGCAATAAAAGCAGTCTTAACTATGGTCACATCAAGAGTTTATCGTTCTTCCACTCTCTGCTGTAGCGCTCGTGCCAATATATTTTAACTAACACGTAACATACCTCTTGTTATACAATGCATTTATAAAAGATTGTGAAATAAATTAGTATATTGTTCTAACAACGGGGACATTTTTATTCCCCGGCTGCAACCATGAGAGGTGGAATACCATATTGGTGAGCAAAACTTTTTAATTATCTCTCCCAAATGAGCCTAGCAGAATGGAAGTGAACAAGTCTCACTGAGGATTGCAAACTCTTCCTAAAAACATGATTGCCTTTCAATGTTTCTTGCTGACTAACCTTTATTTGAAGAGTAGATTAAAAAGGAGAAAGGAAATATCTCAGAAACTACAGGCCCTTCAAAGTGATACCAGTTCAGGCAGTTTCTTAAAAATAAATCCTGTGATGGCATAAATTGGCATTGAGAGAGGCACAGGTAATCAAGGAATGTTAAATAGGTTTGTTGAGTGACAATTATGTCTGATTGACTTAATTGATTTTTTTTCCCCAGGAAGCCACAAGAAGTGTCATTGAGAACATTAGCAGTAGTCAACAAGAATGTTAGCAAGAAATTTGACAAAGTGCCATAAGGAAAAAATCATCAAGAAAGATGAAACCCATTGGATCCATGGGTCTGGGTTAAAAATGACTCAGTGGGACAAAACAAAGAATCATATTCAATGGGTTATTTAGAAACTGGTATGCTCCATGTAGGGATTATCACCAGAAACTTTGGTAGATGTATTTGATTTAGATTTAAATGTAAAGGGCCACAATGGAAAATGTTGCTGATACTATCAAGCTAGCAGGAAAGTTGATGGTGAGGAAGGAAGATCTAGGCTACAGGATGATGTAAGTGGACTAAACATGATGGATGAAAACATGGCAAATGGCATTCTCTCTAGAGAAGAGTTAGATAATGGAATTAGGAGTATAAAAATATGGGTAAGTACATGATAAACCTGGAAATACCAGAAAATACTGAGAAACAGAATTACAATCCTGAACATCGCCAAGAAAGCAGGACAGATAGATATGGTGTTTAAGGCAACCATGATAAGGAATATTTGAGAAAGATGGTCAAGAGTATGGTTCTATTCACCAACAACACAGGAGATGTTTAATATGAGTGAGGTACAGAGGTGGTTCACAAGGATATTGCAGAACTAAGAAATGATTAGTAATGAGGAAAGATTGGCTAAGATGGAGTTGTTGGAAATCTAGGAGAGAGGCAAGATTTAATTGAGATACACAAAATTACAAGAGGCCTGGAGGAGGAATGGACTATTTATCTCAACATAAAGGACAACTTGGAGGCATAGATCTAATAATTAGTGCACAGATTACAGATTAGTGCCTGAAAGGTTGGTGAAAGATAAATTATACCATGCAACAAAATATCTTAGTCATAATATTATATATTATGTATCTGTGCATTAGAAGCCTATGATAGTTATCAACCTTTCAACCCGTTACTCATGAAGAATACAAAAAACTACTAATCACAATACTACACTCATGTCACAGTCAGTTTTCATTTATGTCAGGTACTGAAGTGCACGCCAAGTGGTAGCAGTGGGTAAGGTGGATGGCTGACTGCTTAGACTCTGATCAGATCACATCAGACATTCCTTTTGGATGGCCTCAAAAGGATGCAGGCTGCAACGGCCCCGCCTCAGACTCCTTCATTTCAGCACTATTTTCCTCATAGGAATGAGGAGGGAGCATCATGCCATCATCTGGAGGAAGGCCAATCAGCACCAATGATCGATCCATCAGGGAAATTTGGGCTTTCAGAGGTAATCAATTGCACTCTTTTAACCAATGTGCATATTGTCTGCATGGCATGTCTCTGAACTTCTGTTGCAATAGTTCGCTGGAAATGGTCCCTCTCAAGGTTTAAAAGCAACCTGACCCACACCTTCTACACACAGGGCATGGTGGAACATGGTACTGCAGGCATGTCAGGTATGTCCTCACTGGGCTGGGCAGACTGGCCCACCTTCTGGACCTGTAGCCCCTCCACACAAGGTCCCCTAATAAAGGCTGAGAGCCCTAGTCTCTTCCCTCATACTTGCCTTGGACATGAGCCAGCAGCATGTGAAGGAATGTCTGGGTCTTCTGATCAATAAAGCCTTTGACTACTTGCTTCTTGTCCACAAGTGGTCATTGATCGCAATTTATTGATTAGAATTTTTAAGTGCCATGGACAAGGCAATCCGACTGGAGAAGCTGGAGATTGATCCAAAGGAACAAGAGGCCTCCGTAAAGTTTGATATGTGGCTACACTGTTTGAAGGCCTACCTGAGGTTCCACGAAATAACACCCAATAGTAATCGGTATGACCTGCTCTTCACAGCTGTGGGCCACCAAGCATATCAATTAATTTGCGATTGCACTGGATACGAAGAGGTTAGGGCCCTACTCCAACAGCAGTACAGAGCCCCGAGGAATACGATGTACGCACACTTCCAGCTTGGCTCCCGATGCCAGGGTCCGGGTGAGTCCGTCAATGATTTTGTGAAGACCATGAGGAAGCTGAGATGAGGCTTCAGATGCCAGGACGTGACTGCGGTGACTTACAAGGAGGAGCTCATCCAAGATGGGCTAGTTGCTGGATTCCCCTCCCATCAAATATGGGAACGACTCCTGTAAAAAGGTGATCAGCCCCTACAGGAAGTGGTGCAGATGGCCTGAGTGATGGAGACTGCCGAAAAGAATGTGGAGGCCTACTAAGACAGCCACGTGGCCACCAGGTGAGGAGCATGAGTGGAGCCATCTTGGGACTCAGGGCCCCTGACTGCTGCTGCCATTGCCAAGTACACGAGGTGCAACTACTGCATCCAAAGCAAACACCTGTGAATGTACTGCCAAGCCCATAGCATGACCTGCTCGAACTGCCAGAGGAAAGGACACTATACCAGGGAATGTCATTCTAACCCCCCTCTCTAGCAGGGCCATGTGCGGACCACGACCTGCATTGCCATCTTGGGGTGACTCACTTCTGTCGTAATTTCCGGTTGCTGAGAACTGAACTTCCAAGCTGAGGGTGCATTGACATGGAATGACATCACATCTGGCTTCACTTCCAGACTCTACTGCATGCGATCCATGGGGGCGGCCATCTTCAAGATCTCCTGGGCGGCAATCTTAGTGGCAGCCAATCCAACGACATGGAGGCAATGATTCAGACAGTGAGCTGATGCTGGCTTCCATTGTGCTGGAATAGAGTAGACCATGCCAGATGTGTCAATCGATGATGGACAGTGAGGTAAACGGTCACACCACTGGTTGCCTGTTTGACATAGGAAGCACCGAGAGCTTCATACACCCAGGCATGGCCAAACATTATTCCCTGACCATGTCCCCAGCCAAATGCAAGGTAGGACTAGCTTCAAAATCTCTCTCTACAGAAATCTGTGGGAAATGCACCATGACCCTAAGCATGGGGGACATAACTTCAGACTGCTGGTGATGCCCCATCTACTCACCCATCATATTGGGGATGGATTTCCAGTGCCAGCTTAAGGGTTTACTGATGCAGTTTGATGGGCCACACCCCCCCCTCTCACTGTCAGTAATAACAAGTTTCGGGAGGACCCTCCCCTCCCTCTGAAGAGGCCCAATCACTTGCCTGAATATCGGGCTAAGTCCTGTGGACTGGCCACCCTCCGGGTCCCTCCGTCTCCGCTGTGCCAAAACCTCACCCTGGACTGCAAACATGTGGCCACTGGTCACTAAGAGCAGGCAATACAGCCCTGAGGACAGGGAATTCATTAATGTGGAGGTAGAGTAGCTGCTGGAGGAGAGCATAATAGAACCGAGTGATAGCCCCTGGAGGGTGCAAGTAATGGTGGTGAAGAGTGAGGAGAAGTACCAGATGATTATATACCTCAGTCAAACCATAAACCAGTTCACCTTACTGGATACCTATACTTGGCCCCACATACATAATATGGTGAAGAAGATCACCAATTATAGGGTCTTCTCTACCATAGACCTCAAATTTGCATACCACCAAATCGTAATTCGCCCAAAAGACCAGCCATACACAGCGTTTGAGGCCAGTGGCCGACTCTACCATTTCCTGCAGGTCGCATTCAGCCTTATGAATGAGGTGTCGGTGTTTCAAAGGTAAATGGACTGCATGGTGGATGACAATAAACTAAAGGCTACGTATTCATATCTGGGCAATGTCACTATCTGCGGCCAGAACCAGGAGGAACACGACAAGAACCCGCAGAGATTCTTGGCCACCACAAAAGCCCTCAATCTCACATATAATAAGAAAAAGTGTGTGTTTAGCACCAAGTGGCTGACAATCCTGGGGTACTTGGTGGACCATGGTGTCATTGCCCCTGACCCTGAGCACATGCAGCCCCTTCTGGAATGACCTCTGCCACAGAACCCCAAGGCCTTAAAAAGGTGCCTGGGTCTCTTTTCATATTATGCCCAAAGGATCCCCAACTATTCAGGCAAGGCCCAACCCCTAGTCAAAACCACGACCTTTCCTCCATCGGCGGAGACATGTAAAGCATCAGGGATGAGGTTGCCAAGAATGGGATGCACGTCATTGATTAATCCGTCCCATTGCAAGTGGAAAGTGATGGCTCCAACTTCACTCTGGCTGCCACACTGAACCAAGCAGGCAGACCAGTGGCATTTTTTTCCCACACCCTCCAAGGCTCCGAACACAGGCACTCCACCATCAAGAAGGAGGCACAAGCTATAGTGGAGGCCGTGTGCCATTGGAGGTACTACTTGGCTGACAGACCATTCACCCTGCTGACAGACCAGAGAGCTGTCACTTTTATGTTTAACAATAAACAGTGGGGTAAAATCAAAAATGGCAAGATATGAGGTGGAGAATTGAGCTATTCACCTACAATTATGAGATCTTGTACCAGTCGGGCAAGCTCAATGAGCCACCCGATGCTCTGCCCAGGGGAAATTGCGGCAGGGTGCAAGTTGATCACCCCCATGCCCTCCACGATAGCCTCTGCCACTTTGGGGTCACAAGTATCTACCAGTTTGTGAGGGCCTGTAACCTCCCCTACTCAGTGGAAGAAGTTAGGGAGCTGACTCGCAATTTCCCAGTCTGTGAGGAATGCAAGCTGCAGTTTTACAGACCAGAAAGAGCCCAACTCATCAAGGCCACTCGCTCCTTCCTACGTCTCAGCATGGACTTCAAGGCTCCCCCCATCCCCGTCCACGAATCGGAACATCTACTTCCTGAGCATCATGGATGAGTACACACATTTCCCATTCACCAACCGCTGCCCTGACTCTGTTTGGATACCCCAGTTACGTTCATAGTGACCATGGATCCACTTTCATAAGTGAGGAGATGTGACAATACTTCCTTTCCAGTGACATAGCTTTGAGCAGAACCACCAGCTACAACTCCTGCAGGAACGGGCAGGTGGAGAGGGAGAATAGTATGATCTGGAAGGCAGTCTTTTTGGCCCTCAAATTGAAAGGGATGCCCATATCTCAGTAACAAGAGGTCCTCCCTGAAGTCCTGCACGTCACCAAGTCCCTACTTTTCTCGGCAACTAATGCAGCACCCCATGAAAAATTGTTCACATTCCCTAGGCGGTCAGTGTCGGGAACCACGCTGCCAGTCTGGCTGATGACCCCCGGACCAGTGCTTCTCCGGAAGCATGTTAGAATGCACAAGGCAGACCCACTGGTCAAGGAATTGCACGTCCTGCATGCAAACCCCCAGTATGTGCTGGTAAGGTACCTGGATGGATGGAACAATACAGTGTTCATCCAGGACCTGGTGTGAGTAGTAGCCCCAGCACAAGAGGTACATCCTATACACCCAGGGAGTGACCAGTTGGCCCCAGGAACCACCTTGATAGATGCAGTAATGATCCCACCTCTAACACAGCCCCCCTAGTGTCCCCCCCCACCACTGGATATCCCTCCCTCACTGATACAAACAAATTCCCCATTCCCTATGGGCCCGGTACAGACAGACACTATTCAGCCCTCCATCACTCAGCCGAGCGAACAAGTCACCATTCCGCTGGAACCATCGATGCAGCTAGCAGTACTCTGGAGATCTCAGCGCCGAATAAAACTGCTGGAGCAGCTGAACCTTTGAACTGTATGGACTACAAAACTTGTGCCGATGAACATTGCCCCATATCACCCCATTGGACTTCATTCAAAAAAGGAGGGGTGAATGTGGTGGAACATGGTACTGTGGGCATGTCCAGGCATGTCCTCGCTGGACTGGTCAGGCTGGCCTGCCTTCTGTACCTGTAGCCCTTCCCCATAAGATCCCCTAATAAAGACTGAAAGCCCTAGTCTCCTTCCTCATACCTGCCTTGGACTTGAGCCAGCAGCATGTAGAGGAATTTCTGGGTCTTCTGATCAATAAAGCCTTTGACTCTTGCCTCGTGGTCATTGATTGCACCTCACAGGGTATGTGGGTATATGGAACGAGGTGGAGATCAACAGATATTTAAACTATAAAGACATTCAAGGATTAAGCCAGGATTGGTCAGTCACATCTTATTGAATAGTGATGCAGGTTTGAGAAGTCCATCGACCTATTCTTGTTCCTGTTTCTATATAAATTAATCTAATGTCCAAGTATCATTCAAAAATTACACTCAAGTAGAAGTCAAAATATCCTTGCTAAGTAATGCCCAGAATAGCTCAGGTTTGGTCAGATCAGGGGTTGTTCAACCTTCTAACCATCAATCTCCCAGTATAAAGTCTAATTCCTTACAATCTGGTCTTCAACAGAAAACATTTGGGTGGCATGGTTAGGATAGTGGTCAAAAACACTATTACAGGACCAGCAACTCGGGTTCAAATCTGGCGCTGTCTATAAGGAGATTGTATGTTCTTCCCATGTCTGTGTGGGTTTTCCCCAGGTGCTCCATTTCCTCCCACCCTTCAAAACGTACAGGAGTTGTAGGTTGATTGGTATGCTTGGGTATTGTAAGCTGGAAGGGCCTGATACTGTGCTACATTTAATTTTAAAATATATATTTATAAAAGTCTAAATTTCATTAGTTTTTAGATCATTTTCTGTATTTTCTGTTTTAATGATCTCCCTGCATGGATTTTTTTGGTCATTATAGAATTCTCTGACTGAATTATCACTTAAAAAGTATTCCCTTCTTTCTCATTTAGATTTCAAGTGAATGACTCTCATTTGCTTATTTAAATTCTGTAAAAAAATTTGTTCAATTTATTCTTATGTTTTTGACAAATTTGTGCTTTCTATCCCATTTAAGTAATTAATTTAATTTACAAGAAAATTACTTTTTTTAGATATTAGGCAGTAGGCTAACTGACTACTGTAAATTAACTTTCGTGTAGGGAAGATACTGGGGGAAGATACAAGGGCGCGGGGGAAGGATTGATAGGATGAGAGAAGGGGATAGAGGGATTGATAGGATGCTTTGAGAGCAGCATTGATTTAATCAGCCAAATGCCCCTCTTTTAGGTTGTAAATGAACTATTAAGAGAGTCAAGGAATAGGAGTGGGTGAAAAAAATGGCACTGATGTGAAAGATTGGCCTTGGTGATAGGTGTAGGGGTGGAAAATATCTCTGCCTGATATTGACAAGCATTGGGCTGATGATAGATCAGCGAAAGTTCATTATTGCTAATAACTTCTTAATTAAGGAAAGTGAAGACCTAACTAAACTTATTTAGAATCAATTTGTTACTAAAACTCGTACTGATGATATTCTGGACTGTATCCCATTATCATGTAATGAGAAGGAAGCAACTGAAAATATGGGCTTGTGTTCCTTAAATATATGACTTGCTGCAAGCAAATACATCCAAACTCAATGTATTCCTTTCAGATTGAAGAATGGAATGAGCGGCATAATTTGCTTTCAAAAATCAAAAAGTGGCTCTCAATATGTTTGGCTTCCTTAATCTACTTTTGATAAATTGTGATATTTTATTTTTGTAATAACATTTTGTATTTTCATGAATCTCAATCCAGAAAGTGAAAGGAATTCAATTGGAAATGACATATGAAGATTTTGTTCACCCAAAATGAGTCACTTGGCTTTTTAATGGGCTAACTGTTGCTCGTAGAATAGAAAATTTACATCAAGATATTGTATAAAGCCTAAACCTGATTAATGTGTTCCAAAGCAGTACTGTTACTCTATGTTTAACCTTTACATACACAGTACTTAAGTAGCTTGTTAGCCAGTCAAATTATTTTAGAATATGTTGCATTACATAAAATCTGTCTGTTGCACTTTGTTCAACTTTCTGTAGTTTTCATTATGTAAATATAATTTCTCCTACTTTTTCCAAAAATATTGGTGAGAGTTCAAATAAGATTGATTCTATTGGCTGAAAGAAATCAATTGGTGCTCGAATTGATTTTCTGCGATGTCTTTTAAGCTATGGTCTTTTAAGTCTATGGTCATCTCAATAAATTTTGTTGGATTTTTGCGAATATAATATGGAATATTTCTTTTTCAAAATGTATTTTGCATTTATTCTCCACACACACACACATACACACACACACACATGTATGTGTGTATGTCCATGCATGGCTATGATTATGTAAAGGGCACAGGATTAAGAGAATGGAAGCAGCATGGAAACAAACCCCAACAACAGAAAGCAGGGAGCAGTTGGGAACAGCTGGTTCGCTAGACTGGAGGGTGCAAGGTTCCCCAAGAATGTTAATCTAAACGTGTCATCTACTCTTGGATGTAAAGACCACAATTTCAAAGTTTTCAGATGCGTCAGATTCACAGCACCAGCCATATTTTGCAGATGAATCAAAACTCAGGAATGCTGGTAATGGCTATTCTTCCAAAATTGTGATGGATAAGCTCAGGAACCCACCTGAAATTTACCCATAGTACTTCTTTGGAACAGATGAAGATTGTCCATTATAGGCCACTTTTAGATGTGGTCTTAACTGATTTCTGTCTTCAGGGTCATCACCCTTTCATTTGTTTGGATCTATAGTGTAGATTATTTATTAATTACAGAAACTATGCAATGCTCATTAACAAATTGATATAATCCATTTCCAGTTCCTAAGCTGTTCATTTTACACCAAAGCTCTTAATTTTGCAGAATGTTTTAAGTGCTATTTGCAATAAAACTATTTTGTCCAGAAAAACAGAAATACAACAGCCCAGTAATGGCCCGATGATAATTACCATGCAGTTGCTACATAAAGACTCTTAACACTCAGTGACAATACAATAACAGCCAAAAATCTTTTAAGCCATTCAACTTTATAGCACAATCCAAACAGTAAAGACATTCAGCTTCTAACAGCCCCTGTCTTTATTAAAAACTAAACACGAGAATACATGAATTATTTACTAACTTTCACACTGTGACTGGAGGGAAAACTTGTGCAGGTGTTACAACTGACGTTCAAAAATACCGTCATTGGCTAGTTCAGTCACATTGGAAAGTCATATGGATTTGTGCTGGTCTTTTCTTCCAGAATATGGCCCCTGCACCAGTCTACTCAGACACAAGTTGCACACTATCTCAAGGGAACATTAAATGTTGCTTCTCTATTTCTTTCTCCTAGAAATCCACATTAGCCTTTCTTTTGATAAACTTCCTTCTCCACTGCACATCTTATGAGATTTTTTTTCTACTTCCATTTCCATTTTCACTGCATATCATCTATGTGAGTGACTATTCCTGTCCAAGTCCATGATGACACTGGTTCCAGAACACTGGCTGCCTGTTTAAAACTTGGCATAGCTCCTCTCTCATTACTGAAGAATAAAATTTCTGTTCTTTGGAATATCTTTCTGCAATTTTAATTCTCAACAGCATTGCTGCAGCTGCTGTTAACACTACCATTATTTTTTGGATTAATTCAATTTCTAACCTCAAATGTTGTTTATTATTCTGTGAGACTGGACACATATATTTTAGCAGTAATTAAATCTCAGATCTGACAGCAAAGCTCAAAGCAAAATGTAAAAGTTTGAGAATGGAATACCAAAATTGTTCAATATTCATTTTGCATTCACCTGATAATATTGGCAGACATCATCATTTTGCATTCACCTGATAATACTGGCAGATATCAACATTTTGCGCTTCAGCCTCTGCATCAAAGTTAATATTTGTTACACATTGACAGGTAGCAAATCAAAATCCTTTCAACCTATTCATCAAAATCAAAATGGAGCAATTAATGTACAGAATGTACTTTTCTAACTATTGCTCCCTCTGACACTATAACAGCTTGAATCGACAAGAATAGTGCGGCTCTTTATAGGACAGCTTGCCTTGTTTGCTTCAGTGCATGGAGGATGGCAATGTGAGGCACATGATAATTGCCACACTGCATAAAGGTGTCATCTTAGCAAAGCCAAGGCTATATAAGGACAATTTCAGAATGTTCATTTTACCACAATTGAAAGAGTTTTGAATTTTCATTTAGTACAAGATTTATGAAGGATGTATTTTGAACAAAGTTCTCCCTGATCACACATCAATTAGAAATGTCAGTATACAAATCCATTCTATCACTGTCTTGTAAATGTGATAGGGATATCTGCTGTGGTTCCACTTCACTAATTTAATTTTATGACAATGGTCTGGAATGACAGAACTCCTTGTTCCCTTATGCCTGAATCAGAACAAACTGGAAGAAAAAATTCTTCAGAACTAGAGTGTAAAACACAAAGTGAATGAATTTGCTGATCAACAATTTCAAAGAGTTTAACTATCCTATATATTGCAATCAATTTCAAGACTAAAGCTAGTGATTAAAACAAGACGTGGACTGTGACAAGGGAAGATGCTCACTCTTTAGTCAAGTTGCTTTTCTCCTTAGAACAAAACATAGACAGTCCAAAATTGATGTGGGTTCACCACTCCCCAGTTCTGCTCATGTGTAAAGCAAAGCAAAAAAGCAAAACAGCTAAAATTACTTAATACCTTTTGAAGGCTTGGATCACCTCAAAATGTTTCACAATAAGTTACATCTTTTTTCAATTGCATAATCAGCATTAAATATATGCACAGCAGGCTTCCATTGTCTTGATTCCATTTTGTCCCCCTTGGCCTACAACCAGGACACCTCACCTTCTTTCCATCACTGACAACTTTCAGTTCCTTGGGTTGGACTACCTCATTTTCACCGTAATGACCAGTCCCTACACATACACTTAAATAAAAGATTTTTTTTATTCAGGCATCTACCTTATATTTTGGCACTTCTGAGGAAGGGCTCAGGCTTGAAGTGTTGACTTCCTTTTGCTTCCTGATCTGTGGAGTTCCTCCAGTACTTTTGTGTATGGTAATAGACCCCAGAATCTGTAGGATTCTTATTTTACCTAGGCTTTCATTATACTTGGATGATCTGCTTTAGTGAAGCTGATGAAAACACCATCTATCAGGATATAGATAACTGACCTTCTGATCTTCAAGAGATTACTCACAACTGTTCAGATTTCCTCTCTTCTGCACTGGGCCATCAGCTTAATTCTTTTCCAGATGTTTCCATGTCAGGAATTAAGCACAGATTCCAATGACTCTGGGGAAAGTTTCCAACCATCAGAGGTTTGGATCTGGAGCTCCGGTTTTCCAATGGTTTGAATGAGAGACTGTGCATCTGCAGGGACTGCAGCAGAGCTGAGGCGAATCTATGGACACCCAGTGTCTCTGAAGGGACACTATTTTTTCCTTCCTCCAATTGTTTGGGGTGCTGGGCAATCCTCATAGTTACGGCAGACAAAAGTTGAAATATATCATTTTTAATGTATTATTACGTGACAATAAAATGAACCTTTGAACCTTTTATAGTTGTAAGATAGGAACAGAATTATACTATGTATCATGTTCAATCGGCCGCAAGAAGACATTGAAAATGATAGAACTTTATTTAATGCAGCAATGGTGAGAAATGAACTCTAAGTATTTAGAATGATCCAACTGTGCATATTAAGTATTGATAAGAAAACTGCTGGAAAAAAATTAAAAAGCACTATAAGTGAACAAAATAGATTAATGCTTTCAATTAGAGTGTTCCTTCAGGGCAATGCCTGAAGGCTTTTTCATGTACCTTTCTTGGACATATGTGCAAGATTTAATACCATTGACAGTGAAAACAGCAAAGAATATGTTAAATTCTTTTCTGAATGTGATTTATATTCTGCATGAGAAACAATATATCTTAGTTTATTTTAAGTTAATTCCACGACTGACACAGTAATTATTAGATTTAGGATTGCATTTATCATCTTAAAGAATGGTAGGTGCAGTCTGTCACAGAGAATTAAGGAGTGCTGATAATGACTAAAACGCTCTGCTGTCACCGAAAAAAGGTCTTAATCTCACTTCTAAAACAGGAGATAAAATAACTTCATTTTGGAGAACATGTAGCAAAAATGCAAAAAAATGCTGGAAGAACTCAACAGGTCTCGCAGCACCCATAGCAGGTTAAGATATTCAGTAAAACCCCTGCCATCCATCACCTAAGGGGATTGGTAGATGCTGGATAAGTGAATTTTCCATTTGCTTGAGATTGCGTATTGCGTGGATTGGCAAACTAATGGCGAGATGCATCAATTTTAAACTTACAGAATTTTTTTCTTTTTATTTAAGTGCAAACATGACATCATATCTTTCAGCCACTGAGCATGAGTGGGTGGGTCAGCATCCTTCCACCTAAGTAACATTGACTTCTCTGGTTTCCATTAGCCCCCACAAACCACTCCTCTCCATCAGTGTCTTTCTCTTTCCTATTCCAATGTCTCCTTTTTGGGAGACTGAGAGCAGTGCAAATGTCATTGCCCCCAAGCTCCAGGAGACCAGGAGAAGTGAAGGTGGGGGGGGGGGGTGGGGTCACTCTCCACATCCACACATCCACACATCCAGGAGAAGGAGAATACAAGAAGCAGGAGCACAGCTGGATCTACCTCCAGCAACACCATTAATTTTGCCTGAGGAAGACACACTCCCAAAGGAAGATCACCCCCTGCTCCTGAGCCCAAAATCAGTACTGCAGTTCATCAAAGTGGTGGGTATGAAGGCTCAAGCTGATTGACATTGGACTGGAGACTCCAGTAAACAACAATGGAGGTTAAATTAGCAACCCTCAATGTACACAGTGTCATATTCACTATGCAATGTGTAAACACTTTGCAATACCTTGCCAAAGTCAAGGCAGGTGTGACTTTCAAATGAGAATGGGGGCTGCCACACCTAAAATTATTGGAGATAGTCATGATGGTGGCCCCATGGGTTATCTGAATGCTTGGAGGGGAATGATCGTTGTGAATCCGGTCTGGGTATCTTGTTGCAGGGAAGCAATTTATTGAGGTTAAGGAGGTGGTTGGAGGACATCTATTCATGATGGCTCTAATGTACCAAGACACCCTGCTCTGGCTGATCAATGTGTAAGCCTTGAGTGAAACATGAAAGTTTGCAGATGCTGTGATTGCAGTCAAAACATAGAAATGCTAGAGGAACTCAGCTGATCTCACAGAATCCATAGTAGGTAAAGATATATTATCGATGATTCAAGCCTGAGCCCTTCCTCAAGGTATGGCCATGCTCTCCAAAATGGGATTTGGAGAAGGAATCTAAAATTGAATTAAACTGCTCTATATGGACATCAGTGGTGCAGTCCAAATCAATGGGTGGGAAAAAGATAGTTTCCTCATCAGGTCTGGAGTCAGGCTGGGTTGTCTGCACTCTACAGTCTTGATTGTATGCTGCATAGAGCCCTTTGCTGAATTAATCAAGAAGGACAAAGGAAGGAGTGATGTTACCAGCCAGTGGAGGCACTTCGGTCAAAGCCTCACTCTATATGGATGATGTTGCTGACTTCTATTTGGACACACAATCATTCCAGTTCCATCTGCAGCCATTTTTTCAGTCTGCATTGGGTGCCAAGGTAAACTAGAAGAAGAACAAGGCAATGCTCTTCAGTAACTGTTCTGATCAGTCCTCCATCCATTTCACAGTCAGATCTGACTACCTGAAGCTGTTGAGGATCTGGTTTGGAGGGGCTGAGGCATGCAACAAGAATTGGCCAGAGCAGATCAACAAATATCCACCAGAAATTGGGTCTGTGGCATGTGCTCATTCTCAACAACAGGGAAAAATCTTGTCATCAGGTACGAGGTTTTCTCGATACTGCTACATATGGCACAAGTGTGGCTTATCCCCTGGCGGTCACCAGAGCACTCTTCCAGTTCACATGGAGATCCAAGATGGAAATAATCTGAAGATATGTACAAGTCGCCATACAGCAAGGGCAAGGGTGTACCCATTGTGGCACATATCCTGATGACCACCTCAATGTGTGGCTATATCAGACTCTGTGTTGAACCAAAGTACAAGGGCACCAAGTCCAACTATGTGCTGAGGTTCTACACGTCCCAGGTGTTGCAAAGGATTGGTCTGGCCCCATTGCTATGTATTGTCGCAATCACCTGGACTTTGCTACCAATCCTTCATGGAAAAGTTTTTCCAGACAAACACCTTTGACCCCAAGGCCATCAGGCAGTGGTCAGCAAGGAACGACCTGCAGATGTCAAAAGACAAGGACGTGATGAATATGGTAGGGTGATACCCAGAGCAGATCATTTAGGTCATTTGGTGAAATACCTCATTGCCACTGCTCACAAACAAGCACCAGGACTCACTGAGATGACTGTAGTGGAGAGGAGACAGTCGCCCACCTTTTTGCAGAATGCAAATTCACTGAGAGTGAGTGGAGAAGGGTTCAAGGGTCCTTGTCACAGCTCATCTTCAATAGCAGCATGACAGTGAACTCTCTGATTTACAAACTGTTCCCAGGGATGTACACAGAGTCAGACACCCAGAATTGCTTGAAGACCATCTACTCAGTGAAAGATGCACTTTGTTCTGTCTGAAACCTGTTGGTCTTTTATCACACAGAGATGTTGGTGTGGGAATGTTTCCAACTGGTATATTCAGGCTGCAGGAATATCTGCTGAGCTGAGGGACACAGAGATTTGGCACAGTCAATGCGAGGGTGCTGTGGGGAAGGACCACAGTCTAGAGCAGCCATTCTCAATGGTGAAAAAATGACTCTCCTGGGGGCTTAGAACAATCAAGGGGGACCACAGATGGATATCATAAAATATTTTAATTATTGTTTTATTGGTCATTAGGAGAGAAGTACAGAAGAAACCAACTAAACTTGACTGCTTTACAGAGAAGGGGGACAGTAAACTTTGAGAAGAGTGCTAAAGGAGCCATAGCCAAAAAAAAGGTGGAGTATGGCTGGTCTAGAGTCCTTCTGTTACCCAGCATTGAGGAGCTGAAAGTGAGGGGAAGCCTCTCAGACCACAGAGGTGGACTAATGACAATTTAGCACGGTGGTGGCAATGTTGTAAATAAAAATGAATGTAACAATGTACAGTGATGGGAATGTATGAATACAAAACTAAAGGTGGGAAAAGACTCTTATGAGCCCAGAGGACTCCAAAACTAGCAACAAACAGAAATTCACCAAGACAATGGTTAAACCAAAATGTTTTAAATTTTCTTCATACATATTTTATTAATCCATTCTGTAACAAGACTTTAAATGGTTTTCCTTTTGTAAATATTTTATTGTGAATAATGTCTATTTTTGTTTAATAATAAAAAGTTAGTTATATATCGTTACCTCCAATGGACACTGCAAAACCTGTTGAGTTCCTCCAGCCTTTTTGTGTCTCTGCTGCAATTAGCATCTGCAGACTTTCGTGTTTCACACCACATGGCCAGTGCCATACAGCATTTATTTCTGCAGGCTACACATTTTATGTGCGAAGAGAGTTGGTGTTCTTACACAGCAGCTGATTAAAAACAATGAGCAAGAAATTAAGTAATTAGTTCCAGAGTTGGTTGGGATTAGTTTTCATCACCATGAATCTGGAAGTTATGGATTCTATTCTTAGTCTATAACCTGATCAAAATAAGATGTTCTTTTTTTTTTCTCCCTTGCTGGGCTAGCAATTAGAAAGGCAGTTAGCTTCATCTGTATTCCTGCTAAAATTATTAGGAATGCAAAATATTGATTGGTCTGAGAGAATTTCTAAAACCTCACGACCAAGGTCTTTTACTGTCAATAAAGGCATTTTACAGTTTGTAACTCTTTTAGAAAAATGACAATAAGATTATTGTTGTTAACCCAATGCTATTCATGTTACTAATGTCAATTTTAAAAGTGTTATAAAAGAAGAAACTATAAATGATATTAACAGCAAAATAAATTCATGGAACTGGATTTCTGCTGGTCCCTCTGCATCTGGACCCACAACATCTTCATCGCCAGGTCTCAATCATGAGGACTGGCAATATCATCTCCTCGTCATTGATCATCAACCTAGTGGCACCCCATCCATGGCTGTGTGCTTATTCTCCTAGCCTATTCCCTGCATTCTCATGATTGCATAGCCAAGTTAAACTCCAATGTGACCTAGAAATTCACGGATAACACAATGATGTTGGCCGGATAACTGGAAAAGATGAGACTGCAGGATGGAGATCAAGAATCTAGTTGGGTGGTGTCAGACAATAATCTTGCTCTCAACATCATCGAGATCAATGAGCTGTTTGTTCATTTTAGGTAGGGAGGTTAAGGGACCACTGTATTTCAAAGGATTGTGGCTGTCTCGTGACAGCACTGCCCACTACCTGGTTGGAAGACACACCACCTCCCAATCAAGGTTTAGCCCCATCCACCCATTAGTGTACACCTTCCCATTGGCTAATTTAAATGCCTTGGGCTAGTGGCCTTTGAAATCGGATTAACCTTGATGCCACTGAGCCATTGACCTGGGCTGGACCCCAGCCTTCCAGTACTATAAGGAGCGCCACGTGTGCTCAGGTCGCCCTCTTTGCTATCTTCAAGAGATCATTCTGCTTTACTCCAGCCCGAGAACTGTGGAACAGCACTGAGAAATTGTTGGTGAGGTGTTTTAGGGTTGGGAGTACTTTATTCTTTAGTTAGTGTCCCTAGTAGCATAGAGCTGGGCCCACACTGAGCTAAGGAGTGGCAGGTATCATATTGGTTTTTCTTTGATTGTATGTACCCAATTCATTGCCTCTGTGTGTGTGTGTGTGTGTGTGTGTGTGTGTGTGTGTGTGTGTGTGTGTGTGTGTGTGTGTGTGTGTGTGTGTGTGTGTGTGTGTGTGTGTGTGTGTGTGTTATTCCTGCTACAATTTTCCCATCCTCATCTTTTGTAAAATAATTTACTACAAGACTGTGTTCAGAGTCCTTGCTTTTGAGACCCATCAAATTTGTTTTCTCACCCATAACAATACTGTCTTTATTGATGGAACAGCAGCAAAGAGGATCAATATCTTCAAGTTCCCGGGAGACCCAAATCAGATGATTTCTCCTACCACCAGCACATGGATATAATTGTGAAGAAGGCACACCATCGCCTCTACTTCCTGGTAGATTCAGGAATGAGGAAATTTGGTCTGTTGTTGAATACTATATAAAATATCTACAGGTGCACTGTGGAAAGTAAATTGTCTGGTTACATCACAGCTTGATTTGGTAATTCAAGTGCCCAAGAACATAGAAGGCACTGAATGCAGCAAACATAGCAAGGTCCATCACAGGCTCTGACCTCCTGTTCATTCAAGACATCCATGTGAGGTGCTGTCTCAAGAAGGCACCCAGCATCATAAAGGATCTCCTGCACCATGATCACAATGTCTTCTTGCTGCTACCTTCAGGAAGGAAGTACAGAAGCTTGAAGTCCAGCACATTTAGGTTCAAGAATAGTTTTTATTCAATGGCCATCAGGTTCTCAAATTTCCTCTTATTACCCCAACCATATCCTACTCCAGGACCACAAAAGACCTGTCTGCCCTCATGAAAAATCATTTATTTTTTCTTGCACTTACACTAACTGTGAATATTTATCTATCCTTTATATTTATTTTCTCTTTCTGTACTGGGGTAACTTAATGTACTGTTGTAAGATCAAACCAGCAACCACAAAGAAGGCATAATCACACAGGGGTAAAGATGAACAATTACTTTATTAACAAAAATTCACCTTCAAACTTTAATTCAAAATCCCCCCTTTTCTAACAATGTCCACTGGTTACTATGGAAATTTCTATAACAGTGTAAAACTAATAAATTCCTCATCCTAAGTATAACATATGTAATTAAAGTCTAAGTTGTATTTCCAACCATCCCACAGAAAAACTTTGACATAAATCAAACACAAAACACACAAGACCACAAAACTTCGATCTCAACTGAAGCAAAGATCATAAACAAAATTCAATTTGTTTGGTAAACTGAAGCCAAAATATCTTTGAGAGAGAGAAAGAGCACAAAATTTGAAGTTGTCTTGTGTTACTTGCAGAGAGAGGAACCATTGGCTTGGTCTGGATCCTCTGGCTGCCTTCGGAATGTTCATCCTTTTTGAAATCCCAACATTCTAAATGTCCTCCAGACTATGACTCATGCTCTTGGCCTTCTTCCACTCCACAGCACCCCCAGTGGTGGTTTATCATCCAAGTCCAGAAATTTTTAGATCATTTTCTGCACATGCTCAGTCCGTCTCCCATTCTCTCAGCAGTCCACCTTCACCTTGGCTCTCTAAGGCAAACTGTCACTTATTAACATAAGACCACACAACATATAGGCCAATACACAACACAGAACTCTGTAACAGTACATTATTGTGGTGTGTGTATTCTACCTATCTGGCTGCAGCACGAAAGAATTTATGTGATTGTCAGTAAACTCTCACAATCATAATTAACACTAATCAATTTATGCATATAATATCCATACAAGATGCAGAGAGATAACGAGCAAAATATTGGAAGAGGAATAGTACATTTCCACTCAATTTGTTGACAGTGACAACAGAGGAGAATCAAGCCACTATGCAACTGGCTTCCTCCAATTTCTATGTATTTTTCTTGAGAGAACTGCACTAGATTTCTTGGACTAATGGTGAAATATTCTCTACACTTTGAAAGTCAAGCAGTTATACAGTGGGTCATGGAAAGAAGTAGATCAATGCCATGAGCTTCTATCCAGAAAGAGATATGTGTTTCTGTGCCATCTTTTTTGATCCAAACACATCCCAGAACTTTTCACAGTAAATGCATATTTTTATTGGCCACAGTAGTGCAAAGTCAGAGAAGTCATAATGAAAATTTACAAGGCATTGACTTGGTTACAACTGAAATATTATGTCCAACAAACTAGTGAAGCTCCAGAAGGAAATGATGATCCCAGAGTGAGAAAGGAGTTACTGAATAATGTGAGGCATAAGGAATTACAGCTGCATGGTTTAGGCTAAGGATCTGGTTTTTTTTTTCCTCCTTGGAACAGAAGAGGTAGAGAGGAGATGTTGGGTTCAGATTCAGTAAGTAGAGAGCCTCTATCATTTTGCTGCAATGGAAATATGTTGTTCCTCCCACGCTTGCACAGTAGTTATTGGATTTGATGGCATCCCTTTCTCTGGAGAAAATTAGGTGTTCAACTATTGCAATGAGTATTACATTATCTTCTCTTTGAGGTACTTTTTTTGAATTATTTTTCAAAATTTATAGATCAATTCTTTTTGGTCCTTAGTATTTATTTACTTACTTTTTCTTTCCTTTTATTTGAACCTATTAGTATCGAAATTAGAAGTTGACACCTGACTTTGCCAGCAATCGCACAGGTTGGGGTTAGAAATTAGATTAGAAATAGATTTTTTTTCCTTTTTTATCATCAATAACATGGATCACATGTATCTTGTTTACCATTGTTTATTGTTTGCAATTCTATTTTATCTTTACCAAAACATTATATCATGTGATTTTTTTTCAAAAAAACTAATAAAAAGGTTGAAAAAGAAATGGTGAGCCTCTATTCACATACACAAATGAGTTCACAGGCCAGTAACGATTTAAAATGTGGAGCAAAATATTCAAGGAAGATGTGAGGAATATTTTTCATGCAAAGGGGTGTTTTGTACTTGATCTCACTTTCCATAAGTGTGGGTGAAACATAATTGATCTGCACCCTCAGGAGGAAATTGGACAAGTTATTGAGGGAAATTAACTTGCATAAATTTGAGGGGAAAGGAATGAGAGGTGAAATTGACTGGACTGAGTCAATAGAAGTCAGCATGGACTCCGCACGATGAATGCCCGACTTCTACGCTGTAACTATTCTGTGGTTCTTTGCTAACTCCCAGGTTTGTTTTTCAAAGTAATGTCATGGGATTATTAAAATCGACTTGAGAGAGAAATGTTATCTTTGAAGGTGACATCTCCAATAGTATCTCAATTCCCAGCCACACCGAAGCAACAATCTAGATGATTGTACTTAGGTCTCCAGAGTAGGATTTTAACCTCTAACCTTCGGGGTGAAAGGCAAGTGAGTTGCTGATTGACCATGGCTGAAAACATGGATACCATGAAAAAAAACCAAGCTTTTTGGTTCACACAGGTTGCAAAGGTAAATTTATCTTAATAGAATTCCATCGTGCATCTTGTGCTTTATCCTTTGCCTATTTCATTCCAACACTCTTATCCATCTGCCAACCATCCCAATCAGTACTCATTCCTTCAACTCATGTGCTGAAACCCACCTTTGCGCACATAATATTGAGGAAGTAAGGCTCAGGAAAAAAGTCTGTGACTGGACATTGCATAAGGATATCCAAAGCACAACACCCCTATCATTTCAATATGCCCTGCTCCAACATGGCAGAGATTTTAGAACAGATAAAGGCAATGCCACAAAGCTGCAAGCCCGAAAATAGTGCTCAGCAGGAATCAGCAGACAGAATTGGATGAATATATTGTTCCTGCATGTTTTTAACCTTTGAGAAGGAACCAGTGCCAGACATTATAGAAAGGAGCATCATTTGGAGACCAGCATAGATGGGAATAATGATGATGGTAGCTGCATACCTTATCCTTTTCTCTCACAGAACATTACAGCACAGAAAGAAGCCTTTTGACCATTCTAGTCTGTGCCAAATTATTTTTCTGCCTCAACCCAGAAACCTGTAACCAGTCCATAGGCCTCCATACCCCACCCATTCATGTACCTGTCCAAATTCTTCTTAAATTTTAAAACTGAGCCCACATTCACCACTTCAGCTGACAGCTCATTCTACACTCTCACCACATTGTGTGAAGAAACTCCCACTAAACCTTTCCCCGTTAACCCTTAACCCATGTCCTCTGGTTTGTATCACACCTACCCTCAATGGAAAAAGCCTACCTAATATATATATTCTGTCTATACCCATCATAATCTTAAATAACTCAATCAAATCTCCCCTCATTCTTTGACAGTCCAGGGAATAAAGTCCTAACCTGTTTAACCTTTCCCTGTAACTCAGTTTCTGAAGTCCAGGCTACCACAGAGCCCACCTCACTGACAAAAGACAAAGGAGGAGAAACCCAACACCCAACCCCAACCAACCAATTTTTTCCTTGCAACCGCTGCAACTGTGTCTGCCTGTCCCGCATCGGAATTGTCAGCCACAAACGAGCCTGCAGCTGACGTGGACATTACCCTTCCATAAATCTTCATCTGCGAAGCCAAGCCAAAGAAGAAAAGAAGTCCAGGCAACATCCTAATACTTATTTGCACTCTTCCCATCTTATTGATATATTTCCTCGAGTTAGAGGAACAAAATTGCACACAATACTGCAAATTTGTCTTCATCAATACAATTTTACGATAACATTCCAACTCCTATATTCAATATTTCAATTTATGAAGTTGAATAGGCCAAAATCTCTCTTTACAACCCTAACTATCCATGGTACCACTTTCAGGGAATTATGTATCTGTATTTCAAGATTCCTCTGTTCTACCTCACTGCTCATTGCCCTACAATTTACCATGTTTGTTCTTTCTTGGTTTGTCCTTCCAAAATGCACCACCTTTGTCTGCATTAAATTCCATTTGCCATTTTCAGCCCATTTCTCCAGCTGGTCCAGATCCCACTGCACAACGCTTCCAATCTTTACACCATCTGCAAATTTGCTGATCTAATTTACCACATTATTATCTAGATCATTGATATAGATGACAAACAATAAGGGTTACAGTACCGATCCCTGAGGTATAGGCCTCAATCTGAGAAGCAATCATCCACCATCACTCTCTGGCTTCTCCTGTATAGCCAATGTGGAATTCAGTTTACTACTTCACCATGAATACTGAGCATTTGAACCTTCCTGACTAACCTCCCTTGTGGGAACTTGTCAAAGGCCTTACTAAAGTTCATATAGGCAACATTCGCAGCGTTTCCTTTATCAGCTTTCCTGGTAACCTCCTCGAAAAACTATCAGATTGGTTAAACATGACCTACCATGCACAAAGCCATATTGATCATCCCTAATCTGTTCTTGGCTATCTGAATATTTGTATACCTGATCTTTAGAACACCTTCCAATAATTTACCCACTACTGATGTTAGGCTCACCAGCTTATTATGTTCTCGCATAAATCTCTCTTGTGGGTGTTTAAAACCCCAAATATTTTGTATTTATTGAATTTAAATTGACAGTAAATTACTTGAAGAATTCCATGAAATCAAGCTCACATTCATCTATATATGCAGCTGACATCTTTTCCAGCTAATTCACAAATTCCAGAGCAATTAATTGAATATGCTTGTGCAATAATACTAATTTCATGATATTTCCAGTTTAACTCAAGTCTAACCCCAACAAGACCATCCAACAGTCATTGAGTGAAGTATTGTTACTTCTAGAAATCAGTCAGAAATCTACAAAAATACAGCACCAACCCACATGTCAGCCATTCTTGATTTTTTCCACTATTAATTTAATATTTTACAGTATCTATGGAACCATCTCATGCATCTTTACTTTGTGAAGTTTGATCATGGTTGCAATTTAGGCTGAATTAATGAATGGCAAGACCAGTATCCCCATAATAAAAGACTAAATTTGTCTTGCTGCATTGTGTAAAATATATGATGAGTCAGTGCCTCATTTTCCATCTGTCTCGGTCTACTTGATGTTAATGCAAGATGTACTCCATCACTGTCCCTACCAAGATGTTATCTTATAAAGAGAATTTGGCGATCAGTTATAATTTCAAGCTAAAGAGTTTCAAAACATAATCAATGTTCTGTGAAATTCCTTTAAATGAAATTAACTGTTCAAACTGACAAAGGAGTAGGAACAAGTCCAATGTTGTTTCCCTTAGTTGACTATAAGCACATCCTTTTAACTCTCCTGGTAAACAAAGATATTTAATTATTTTGGTGGTGGTCAAAACTTTAAATATGATTGTATTTTCATTTTGCAGAGCAGACTTTGATGGATTGCTACGGGTTAAAAATTAAGAACACTTTATAATCTTATAGTCAACTATTCACATCATAATCACTGTTGAAATGTACGAAATGTGGCAATTAGTATACATTCAGTGGTCACCCAGAAGCATGAGTGAGGTATAAAAAGATAACAGGGCAGATTATCTTAAGTCCTATTCATCAGTACAGGGCTTTTTCTATCCATTAGTAATTGAATTATGTTAACTTGGTGAGATCCTGTCCCAGCTCCACCCCACCCATTGAAAGTTTAGAACATTTAACTGTGGGGTCAAAACAAATGATGATTTTTCAGGACATTTTATGCAGACTTTGGGATGTATCATGCATAATTAATCTTCATAGTGTTCTTTGCAGGTTGGGGATTTATACACCTATTTTTTAACTGATTAGAAGGATAATGAGGTCTAAATGCTTGATGTCACCTTTCCACTATTACTTCCAATAGATATTTTCCTCCTTCAAATCTTTAAATACTGAAAGATGACCAGAGGCATATCTATAATAGCAAAAAACATGAAGTCTGGTAGTTATTTTTACTCTCTATTAGCAAACAATGTATGTATTGTACCTGTCACTTTCAATGGATTTGAGTTAAAGTGAATGACAACCATGTTGCTACTGAAGGTGAATCACACGCGCCACCAAAAAACTGGCTGAGTCAAGTACACATGCCATAAAACTCAGCGAATGCATAAACAATTTTCATAAATAATTTAACTCTTCTAGATTATAGTTGATAAAACAAACCCTTAGGAAAGTAATTGAATTTAGTAAAAAATTATTGTAGCGGCGAACCAGCCTCGCTTGTCATGCGCGGTCAGCGGGGCAGCTGCAGCAAAGATGGCATCACAGGACTTCTCTTTCAGTCCAGACCTGAAGGGCGCATGCACACTTGTATCATGATGTAAGTGCCGGGGTGTCAGTGGCAGGACCAGGGTCAGACTTAAAGGCTGCAGAACGCAATTGAAATTAAAGCAGTTGTGATACTCGAGCTAACAGCCTGTTGTCTCATTCTCTTCATGGTGCTCATTCACAACCCGCAACATTGGTGACCCCAATACGTCTCCATGACCTGAAGACTCGATGCAGTGGAACCTGCAGCCATAGGTGCCGTCGCGTTGAAGCTGCCAACATTCTGGATGAACAGGCCCCACACTTGGTTTGGCCAAGTGGAAGCCCAGTTCCAGATCAAACAGATGACCTCTGATTCGACAAGATACTTCTACATCGACCAGGAAGTCACTCGACAAAAAAGTCACCTCATGGGTCAATTACCTCATCCAGGTAAATACATGGCTCTTAAAAACCTCCCTATTACCACATATGAGCTTTCACGATACAAAAGGGCTGCCAGGCTCCTTCAATTAGATGGCCTAGGTGATAGGACCATGTCCACCCTCATGGATGAAATGCTCACCCTGGCAGAAGGGCACAAGACCTGCCTGATGTTCAAGCAGGCTCTCCTCAAGCAGATGCCCAAAGACATCAGACTCCTATTGGTCAATGCGGATTTTAGCATCCCACATTCTCTACTGCTCCAAGCGCGAGATCATAGACTTAGTCAACCACGTTACACAGTCACCGCCAAGGGAAATGCCCAAGTCCAGTCCACCACGTGAACAGGCCTTGCCCCACCAGAAAACCAAAAGGTGCATCTACCATCAGCATTGGGGGGCATCAGCGCACAGGTGCCTCCAGCCATGCTCATTTCTGGGAAACAACAGAGCAAGCAACTGTTAGTGGCTGCAGCGGTGGGCTGATCAAACAGCCTTCTCCATGTCTAGGACAGGATCTCGGGCTGCAAGTTCCTCATGGACACAGGGGCAGAGATTAGCGTCATTCCCCCTACTATGCTTGAAACACGTACGAGACCTCACAGCCTGTCCATGCTTACAGCCAACAACACCGCCATTAAAACTTTTGGCAAAAGGCAAATTCTTGTACGTTTTGGTGAGACTACTTCAAATTGGTCATTCATGCTGGCTTCAGTGGACAAGCCTCTATTAGGCACAGATTTCCTATGAGCACACTCCCTACTGGTGGACCCCCAGGGCAGATGACTAGTCCATGCAGAGACTTTCCAGACAGCACCCCTTGGCATGTCCAATGAACCGTCCACCCAGCTTGCTTCCACGGAGACTCCACACGGCCAATACAGCTGTCTCCTCGCTAGTTTACCTTCCATTCTGCACCACCAGTTCACCGTCATTATGCCGAAGCACAGCATCCAGAACCACATCATGACCACAGGCCTGCCATTGCATTCATGAGCCCATCACCTAGCCATAGACAAACTCAACCTCATTAAGGAAAAGTTTAAATGCATGGAAGAACTTGGTATCGTCCGCCGTTCCGACAGCCCATGGGCCTCACCTCTCCACTTGGTACCAAATTCCAACAGCAGTTGGAGACCCTGAAACGGATGCCTAAACAATATGACAACACCCAACCACTACTCTACTCTCCACATCCAGGATTTTGGAGCGAACCTCCATGGTGCAAAGCTTTTCTCTAAGGTCGACCTAGAGACTTACAGATTATGTTGTGTTTATAATGTATATAGAACTGATTTTTTGAGATAAATTGGGGAAGGTTTTTTAGTGTAGGTCCGATACAAACACTTTAAAATAGATCTCATTTAAAATACTGGAGCTCTGCTCATGCTAGACAGGCTGGCACCAAGAGCCTTTGCACAAGAGACTTCACTAATGGATTGTTGTTTACAAAAAGGCAATAGAACTCATTGGAGCTGCAGGCTGTCTGGAGTGGAACTTGCTGTTCTAAGAGGGTCATGTGGTTTTGCAAGCAGAGAGAGAAAGACAGGTTTTTTTCTCTCAGAGAGAGAAAGAGAGAGGCAGAAATCAGTTTTACAGTGTTACAGTCAGCAGCAGCAGCTTGACTGGAACAGGACAAGCTGGCAAGCTTGTGGAAAATCCCATTTGGAAGATGGGTTGTGAGTGCTTAGTTCAGCCTGGTCAAAGTCCTTGTGGTTCATACAAGAGGAGTGAACTGGCTGCCTAATGTTTCATTGAAATAAGAGAAACAAAATGGATCTCTGTGGTGACCTGAAAGAAAGAGGTTATCATCTGGAAAACCCTGAAGGAGCAAGTTTCTTTGGCAAGACACTGAAGTGGCTGGTTACAAGGAATCAGTTATGAATGTCCAGTGAACAACAAATCTCTCTCTAAAAACCTACAAGAACCTTCCTGAGCAGTAACCATTTACCTTTCAAGCACCAAAGCCTGGTGAACTTCATAAATATTAAATTTTGTGCACAGTATAAGAATTGCTTGCAAACAATGAACTTGGAGGAATGAGAAGTGAGATTGGACTGTGAATCAAAGAACTTTTCTGAACTTATTACATACTTGTGTGCTTAGAATTAGAAGGGGGTTAGTTTAGGTTAGTTAAATTAATAGTGATAAGTTAAAGTGTGATTCTGTTTTCATGTTTAAAGGTAATTAAAAGCAACTTTTGTTTAAGTAACTATTTGTCTTGGTGAATATCTATTGCTTCTGGTTTTTGGGGTCCTCTGGAGTTGTAACAATACCATCAGACCCCTATGCAACTGGACAATGTCCAAAAGACCCCTATCACCACCCCTTTTGGCCTTTTCAAGTTCCTCTGCATGCCCTTTGGCTTGAAGAATGCAGCCCAGACTTTCCAGTGCCTCATGGATGTGGTCAGCAGAGACTTGCCTCTTCTTTTAATCTTCATCAATGATATCCTGGTAGCCAGCAGGATGCTCAAGGAGCACATTGAACATCTGTGCCAGCTTTTCAACTGCCTTGCAGATTTTGGCCTCACCATTAACCTGGCCTCAAAGAGATCGATTTTTTGGGTCACGTTTACCAAAGATGGTGCCATCCCCCTACCCAACAATTAGAGGCTATACAACAGTTCACCAGACCAATGACACTGAAGGGCCTACAAGAGTTTGTGGACATGGGGAAGTTTTACAACAGGTTCATGCCTGCAGCCACCAAGATTATGTGCCCTCTCTTCACTCTAATGTTGGGCTCGACAAAGGAGCTCATGTGGACGGCTAAAGCTCACAACATTTTCAAAGAGACCACCATACAAAGATGCTAGTCCACACATGAATGGCCGTACCAACAGCCTCACATTCGACATGTCCAATACAGCAGTAGGTGCCATCCTGGAACAGTTCGTTGATGACTCATGGAGACTTCTCACCTTTTTCAATTGCCAGTTGCAACAGCCCAAATTGAAGTACAGCACATTCAACAGAGAGCTGTAGGCCCTCCACTTGGCCATCTGCCATTTCTGCTACATCCTGGAGGGGCGGCCATTCACTGTCTACACCAGGGATGGCCAACATTTTAATTTTACATTTTTAATTTAGGCATACAGCACAGTTCCAGGCCATTTCAGCTTATGTGTCCGTGGCACCCAATTAACCTACACTCCTGGAACGTACACATGGCCTGAAATAGCCTGTTACCATGCTATATGTCTAAACTAAAGATTAAAAATTAAAAGGTTGGCCAGCCCTGTTCGACACAGACCACAAGCTCCTCTCTTTCACCTTCTCCAAGTCCTTCGACCCATGGTCCACCAAACAGCAGAGGCACTTCACCTATGTCTCTGAATTCACCACCTCCATCCGCCATCTCTCGGGCAAACAAAACATTGTCGTTGATGCACTCTCCAGGCCAGTGGTCAATGCTTTATCAGTATGCATTGACTACCATGACCTGGCTTGAGCCCAGCAAGACAACCCTGAAACGCACAGCTTCAGGACTGCAGTCATGGGATTGCAGCTCCAGGACCTCCCACTAGATGCCAATGGCACTACGCTCCTCTGTGGCGTTCCATGGGCCAACCCCGACTACTGGTCCCTGCCCAATGGAGGAGAATGGTTTTCAACACAATCCACTACTTGTATCATCCATCCATCCTCCCGGTTTGTCTAGCATGACCTACACAAGCTAATCACAGCATGGGTGAAATCCTACAAGGGGTGCCAGACAGCAAGGCCGGCAACACACCAAGCCCCACGTCTAGCAGTTTGCTGCTCCAGCCCATAGGCTCCAGCACGTTCACCTCGACATAGTTGGCCCTTTGCTAGTCTCCTGAGGGTCGTGTTCCCTGCTCACAGTGGTGGACAGATTCATTAAGTGGCCAGAGGCCATCCCCCTCCTGGACACCTCCACCAATACATGTGCCAGGGCTTTCCTCTCGACTTGGATCTCCCGTTTTGGTGTCCCAGCACACATAATGACCGAGGAGCACAGTTAACCTCCACCCTATGGAATGAGCTCTCTAAGCTCCTGGGCACCCAACTATATCACACCACGGCCTACCACCCTCAGGCCAATAGGCTGGTCGAGCAGTTCCATCATCACCTGAAATCAATACAGATGGCACAGCTCAAGAATCTCAAATGGGTAGATAAACTCCCCTGGATTCTCCTGGGGGTACACACAGTGCCTAAAAATGGCCTCAAAGCCTCCTCATCTGAACTAGTCTATGGTGAGAACTTTGCAGTCCGGGGCCAGTTCCTTAATGACCCAATCAAACCATTGACACCGCAGTTGTCCTCTAGAGACTGTGAGAGAAATTGGGCTCCCTTGCACCACCACCACCATCGCAATATGGTCAGCCACCTTGCAACTACCCCCCCAGACCTATCCTCCTGCGAGTATGTATTCCTGTGAAGGGGAGCACACAGGACTCCCCTTCAGCACCCCTTTGAGGGACCCTACAAGTTGCTGCAAAGACAAGCATTCACCTTTACACTTGACATCGGGGGCAAGGAGGAACTGTTCACACTGGACCACTTGAAACTGGCCCACCTGGACTTGTCATAACCAGTACAGGTTCCCCACCGATACATAGGGGTCACTCACCAAGACAGCAGATTTCACCTTTGATGCATCATGAGACCATCGGTGCCAGTTCTGGGGATGGGGGGGGGGGTTGTTGTGCGGCAACGCGCATAGTTGTAGTGGCAAACCGGTCCCACTTGTCATGTGCAGTCAGAGGGGCTGCCGTGGAAAAGACAGCAGGACATTCTCTTCCAGTCCAGGGTGTGTGCGTGCTTGCGTCAGCATAGCGCAAGTTCCGGAATGTAAGGGGCGGGCCAGACACAGCCTTAAAGGCTGCAGTGCAGAATTCAAAGTAAAGCAGTTGCGATAATCGAGCTCTCAGCCTGTTGTCTCAGTCTTTTCACTGCACTCGCGTACAACCCGCTACAATTTTATGATTATAATAAAGCCGATACTAAACAAACATCAGAAGCAATTCACTCATTCTTCTTAGATGATGCTTAACTGTTTCTGTATGCTGTATTTTTTGAAGACTTTCATGTTATTTTCCTTTTAGATCTCACTTTATTTTTGCAGCTCCCAATAGATTGACTGACTGCAGGTATGTGGTTAATGTTTGGTTGTCATGGCCCACAGATTATGAGCATTGGATCTATTGATCTTTACATGACCATCACCTTGTGTGGTTCTTACATCCAGGAGATTAAAACCAGGCAGAAAAGTGCTGGATGGTCAATTTATTGTTACATTAATTCAAGGTTAGGTGAGCAACATCAGTATTGTTTCCTGAACTTTTCTTCAGTAATGTACTTTGAAATTGCTACTGAATATAATTCAAGATTATTTCAGTTTTTAACACTGTAGCTTCAAAACATTCCTTTTATATTTTTCAACATTGAATTATAAGATCACTCTCAGTAAGACAAAGAGGAAGAATAAGAGGAAGAAATAGATTTAGTGAACAAAGGGACCCCATTCCACATTTAGCTCATGGATAGTTTGGTTTGAATTTGAATAATGACTCACAATTGTGCACTTGTTACATTGAATTGCATTGTTCCTGTCCCCTTGATCTCATATCTCTTAAAGATTCAATAGGGGATGTCTATCTTTACTTTGCACCGGTTTACTGTTTATCCTGCCAAATAGGGTTAAGTCCAATCAGCGAAACCTTAGTGTGAATCACAAAGGGGAATCACCCCTTGATGGGGATCCTCAATTTCCTGTGGATTATTTGGGGATGCAAGCACATTCAGGAGACTTTTTTCTATAGATATAGAAATCAAAAAATTTAGGTGATCTTTCAGACCCTGAAATTAAAAGTTTGGTTAAGGGTCTGTGTGGGCCCTGTAGCTAAACCATGAAGATAAGGCCTTGCTACTGGAGGGAAAGGAGTTAGACAAGTATTTCAGCCCTGACAATTGGATGACCAAACCACTGAGGTGCAGTCTGCAAAAGGCTAAGATTTGCTTAAGAGTTCCATCACCAAATGCTGATGGAGGTGTAAAGTCAGAGCTGAGATCTGATTGCTCAGTCTGTTACAGCAGAGATGCACTGGTGTCCAGCACATTGTGGAGCCCCGCAGATGCTCAGTGTTTGCAGCTCTCCAATCTCTTTCACAAAGGCTTTCCACTCAAAATCAGAGAACATTATACATTAAGAATGTAAGACAGGAGGATCTACGATCACATAGATTTACGGAGATAACAAGATTCTGTTGATTCGAAGAGATTTAAAACGTGATTTTTTTTTCATTAAAGGGATTCACTGACGGACAAGAAAGAACCAAAGCAGCATTTACTCGTTGAACGTGTAAAGAAGAAAATAGTGAAAGTATTAGTCTGTTCCCTTGGATTCATATGACTGAGTGTTTGCATACTTCAGCTCACTCTATAATAGCTGACTGTTAGGGAGAAGGGGTTAAGAAAGTGCAGATCTTGGGGTCAAGTTCATTATACAAACATGCTGGAGAAACTCAACAGGTTTCGCAGCATCCAATGAAAGTAAAAGGTCACCAATGTTAGGCCCGAAGTGTGGATTACCATTTACTTCCTATGGATGCTACGTGGCCTGCTAAGTTATTCCAGCGCATTAGTATATTGAGTTGGAAACGAGGACTATCCAGTTAACTTTTGCCTCTCCTGTCAATCATGATTAAAGCAAGCTCTGCCAACCAATATTATATTGAAAACATGGAGCAACGGAGAGCAACACAAGGAAATTATTAAGGCCATGATGTGCTATCAATAACTCAAAAGACTGGAGTTACAGAACAAGAGGCTTTTACTTACAATAAATTTGAAGGTAATCCTGTGCTGTGACTCAGGCTTTCTAGGGAGGGGATTGTGGTGGTACACCATCAGTCTACTGCAGGGGGCAACCTCTGTACCTGCAGAAGTCTAAGGGGACAGGACAACACCTAGTCGGCTGCCAATCAGTCGGCCTGAATGGATCAAGCCCCATCCGGTCGGGTGTCAATCACCCTCCGGGATATAAGCCTGTGCCGGCCTCCTGAGGCCTCACAATGAGTTGCTGCAGCCATGGCCGGCCTGGTTCTGTGGAGGTTTTTGTGGATTGAAGCCTGTTGTTCAGTCTTTACCTTGTGTGTGTCTGATTCTGTCTAACAGCGCACCACAGGGATATGGTGCTGGAGCCTTTATACAGGGTCACGAGGGAGGAGCCACAGGTACAGTCACAGAACAGTTCACCTCATTCACTGCTGTACACTCATTGGCCATTAAATAAAAGTTTAGATGCCGAGAGATGTCTGGGATCCTTTGTGCTACAGTGAAACCCTGCTATAATGTGATCGTTGGGGTCCATAAAATCTCATTGTGATAAAAGTGGGGTTATGCTAAATCAGGGTTTCAATAAATCTTTATTGTGAGAGTTGAAATTTAAAAATAAATTAATTTTTAGCAAATCAAAAATGACAATTTCGCTGCCAGGAAATAAATAAAGTGTGCCACGTTGAATTTCCACAGTTTAACGCTGCTCAGCAGCAAGTTTAAACATGTTTTGAAGTACCAAGAACTACATTTGTCATTTCCCCATAGTCGGTCAGAGTAACAAGAGGCAGATGGGTCAACTCAACACTCACTGGGTTGAGACACTTCTGCATCGTGGTGTTTTGAATCTCTCTGCTATGCAAGGATAAACTTACCTGACCTAATGACCCAGTACTTATATTTGAGTTATCGGAGCGTCTGAGTATAAACCCATGTGCCACTGTATTTGGAACTGCCATGTCTTTCCTGACGTCTCCACTCCTGCCAGGAAGCTGATGTCCAAGACCAATGTCTCATCGTATTATATCCGAATTCACGTTAAATCGGGGTGCAAAAAATCGGGGTTTCACTGTACACTCTAAAAAGGGTCTGTTGTTTTGTCATTGCCCACTGCATCCAACCTAATCCAGCCATTATGTAGGTAATGCCATTGAGCAAGGAAGGAGTGAAAGGTATAGGAAGGGGAAGAAGATCAGGATAGAAGGCAGACAACTCAGCATCATTTCAACCATGACATGTGCATCTCTCAAGTTTTGTATGTGCTCAACTCTCTAACTTTGATTGGCAACACACTCACTGATACATCCCCCTCTCTCTTGTGGAAGAAGACACTTATCAGTAAAAGGTCCAGCAACAACCATTTCTACATGCAAAGGCTCACTGGCTTCAGGAGCTGACCTTCACTGGAGTTTGGCGGATTTGTTATTGAAGTTTCTTTGGTTAGTCGGTATGCAGAAATGGTTGAAGATAATGTGGCATTCATATCAGATATCTCATTTTGATACATCAAAATTTCATCTGGTTTACAAGAAATAATAGTCTTACTTGACCTTTCCCAATGTGTTTACCGTTACTCTGAACCCAAAGTGCTTGAGCAGGAAGAAAGTGAAAAAGCCAGTCACCCAGTTATTCAATCTTCTGAATAAATAAATCAGCTAAGACACTGGCACATTGCTGACAGTGGAGGCAGATTTGGAGGGTGGATCTCTGTGTGGCGAGCATCTGTGGCATGAGTGGACTTAACGAAAGAAGGAAGAAAGATCAGACCATGTCCCAGCTTCCCGGATAGGGTGGTCACAAAAGAATGAAGTTCTCATTGCCACCATTAACAAATACTATTAGAAATGTAATGGTATTTGCAGCTCTGCAAAAGAAATTAACTAACTTTCATTTTAAGAGAAACTTGCTCCTCTAGTGACACAACATGTTCATTATGATAACTCCAAACAACTGTAGGCAGTTCTTTTGGTGTGGTGGCCTTCAACATTCACATCAATACATTCAAATAACACTGGAGTTAAGAGCACCAAAAACAAAATAATAGCTATTGGCCTCATATCATGGCCAGTGAAATACAAGATGCTGGGCCTTCGTGTATGGGAATCAGTAATCGTCAGGGAATTTGTATTAAATTCCTTCAGGATTAATTGCTTTATGTGCTTGATAACTGGTGTGAGTAAAGAGAATAATTACCCTTTGAATTTACATTGTACTTTTCAACAAGCTTGCTTTTTTTCCTGTCATTAAGATTTTACAAGGTTGGACAGCCAATTACATTTTTTAAAAATCCATAATTTATTTAATGTTGGGTTTCTTTCTCTTCTGGTTTATCTCACAAGATATCTGGTGAGTTGAATTTCTCTTGACATAACACTAAGCAATCATTAACACTGTTCTCAAAGTCACACATTTATCTGCAGAAGGACAAGCTACTTGATACTGAATATAATTAATATATATGGTACAGAATTTGGTTCAATTCAAGGTCAAAGAAGGATTAATGCTCAGGGAAATTGGAACAAGAAAATGACATGTGACCAATTAATATTCTTAATACTACAAATTGCTGCAATTATTTATTGAATAAGATTTAAATTTGATCTCCTGAGGGAGGTACTGTAATATTTCCTTCCTTGTCCCACATCACAGGAATATCAATTAAAATTTTGGTATGTTACCCAGTCTTACATCGCATACTGATCATTGTAAAACAGCTACTTTTGGATGAGTATGGAAGTGGCTTTAATAGATCAATTGTTTTCCTTAAAGAAAGGCAGGCATTTATGTAGCACTTAGTCATTTTTTTCTAAATAACTTCTCACAGTTAATCAGTGAAGATGCTGTTAAGTGAAAAAGTATGGTGACTACTTGAGAGCAGCTGGGCTCAGTTCAACCAGGGAGGTTGCTAAGGCAAGAAGTAATGGGTACATGCTACACATTTGGAATGTGCTGACATGACCGTATGTAGGGAATGTCGTAATATACTTAATCATTCCAGGTGGATATCAAACTCTAATGGTATCATTGTTGTTTAATGTCTGTGTTTCCTGCACAATACCACTGTCAACCATTCAAAACGACCTCATTAAGTGGAAAGTATTTGAGTAACTTCGGTCGTTAGACCTCTAACTGCTCTGTTTTAAATGATCCAACCTTCCATTTCAGTCATTTATAAAATGCAACTGATGTATCTTTCATGGGTTGAAGTGTTTGCTCTCACACTTTCCCAACTATGAACTCCATTTTTCACTATTTTGCTGCTTACTTTAATCAATCTTTTTCCCAAAATTCTGCTCCCTTCTTTCTGACGTGTTTCTAGTGTTATGAGGCCAGAGAACCCCAAGACCCAGCAGCAATAGAAATTCACCAAGACGAATGGTTCTTAAACAAAAGTTACTTTTAATTTTCTTTAAACATGAAAACAGGATCAAAATTTAACGTCATTACTATTAACTTAACTTAACCTAACTTAACCCCCTTCTAATTCTAAGTACACCTGCATGTAATGTGTATAAAAGTTCAGAAAACTTATTGAATTCACAGTCCAATCTCACTTCTCACTCCTCCAAGCTCACTGGTTGCAGGCAATTCTTAAACTGTGCACAGAAATTAACATTTATGAATTTTACCGGGCTTTGGTGCTTTATAGTTAAATGATTACTGCTCAGGAAGGTTCTTGTCAGTTTTCAGAGAGAGATTTGTTGCTCGTTGGACACAAACTGATTCCTTCTGATCAACCACTTCAGTGTCTTGCCGAAGAAACTTGCTCCATCAGGGTTTTCCAGATGATAACATCTTTCTTTCAGGTCACCACAGAGTTCATTTTCTGTTTCCCTTATTTCAAGTGAAACATTATACAGCGAGCCATCTCCTCTTGTATGGACCACAAGGGCTCTGACAAGGCTGAACTAAGAACTCACAGCTCATCTTCAAAATGGGGTTTTCCCACAAGTTTGCCAGCTTGTCATGTTCCAGTCCCAGCTGCTGCTGCTGAACTGTAAATCTGTAGAACTCATTTCTCTCCCTCTCTCCCTCGAGAACACCACATGACCCTCTTAGAACAGCCAACTGCACTCAGACAGACTGCAGCACTGGACCAAATCATCTGAGTTCATTCATCTGTGGCTTTCCAAAACAATAATCCATTACTCCACAGCATGTCCAATTAACACCTACTTGTAAACTCCTTATAGGCATTCTTCAAAGTTTTTGCAAAGGCACCCGGAGCCTGAAATGTCTGGCTTGAGCAGAGCTCTGGCATTTTAAATGAGATCTCTTTTGAACTGCTTGTATGTGACCTACACTAAAGAACCTGCCACCATTTATCTCCTTTAAAACATATCTATGTCTTCTTCTTCTTCTTTGGCTTGGCTTCGTGGATGAAGATTTATGGAGGGGGTAAATGTCCACGTCAGCTGCAGGCTCGATTGTGGCTGACAAGTCCGATGCGGGACAGGCAGACACGGTTGCAGCGGTTGCAGGAGAAAATTGGTTGGTTGGGGTTGGGTTTTTCCTCCCTTGTCTTTTGTCAGTGAGGTGGGCTCTGCAGTCTTCTTCAAAGGAGGTTGCTGCCCGCCGAACTGTGAGGCGCCAAGATGCACGGTTTGAGGCGATATCAGCCCACTGGCGGTGGTCAATGTGGCAGGCACCAAGAGATTTCTTTAGGCAGTCCTTGTACCTCTTCTTTGGTGCACCTCTGTCACGGTGGCCAGTGGAGAGCTCGCCATATAACACGATCTTGGGAAGGCGATGGTCCTCCATTCTGGAGACGTGACCCACCCAGCGCAGCTGGATCTTCAGCAGCGTGGACTCGATGCTGTCGGCCTCTGCCATCTCGAGTACTTTGATGTTAGGGATGAAGTCGCTCCAATGAATGTTGAGGATGGAAAGGAGACAACGCTGGTGGAAGCGTTCTAGGAGCCGTAGGTGATGCCGGTAGAGGACCCATGATTCGGAGCCGAACAGGAGTGTGGGTATGACAACGGCTCTGTATACGCTTATCTTTGTGAGGTTTTTCTGTTGGTTGTTTTACCAGACTCTTTTGTGTAGCCTTCCAAAGGCACTATTTGCCTTGGCGAGTCTGTTGTCTATCTTGTTGTCGATCCTTGCATCTGATGAAATGGTGCAGCCGAGATAGGTAAACTGGTTGACCGTTTTGAGTTTTGTGTGCCCGATGGAGATGTGGGGGGGCTGGTAGTCATGGTGGGGAGCTGGCTGATGGAGGTCTGGAAGGCTGGCGGCAAAACTCTGCATGTCAAACTGCATGAGTTTTTCAAGCTTTGTTGGGACCAAGGAAAACTGCCTCAGGACCTTCGTGATGCCATCATCATCACCCTGTAAAAAAACAAAGGCGAGAAATCAGACTGCTCAAACTGCAGGGGAATCACGCTGCTCTCCATTGCAGGCAAAATCTTTGCTAGAATTCTCCTAAATAGAATAATACCTAGTGTCGCCGAGAATATTCTCCCAGAATCACAGTGCGGCTTTCGCGCAAACAGAGGAACTACTGACATGGTCTTTGCCCTCAGACAGCTCCAAGAAAAGTGCAGAGAACAAAACAAAGGACTCTACATCACCTTTGTTGACCTCACCAAAGCCTTCGACACCGTGAGCAGGAAAGGGCTTTGGCAAATACTAGAGCGCATCGGATGCCCCCCAAAGTTCCTCAACATGATTATCCAACTGCACGAAAACCAACAAGGTCGGGTCAGATACAGCAATGAGCTCTCTGAACCCTTCTCCATTAACAATGGCGTGAAGCAAGGCTGTGTTCTCGCACCAACCCTCTTTTCAATCTTCTTCAGCATGATGCTGAACCAAGCCATGAAAGACCTCAACAATGAAGACGCTGTTTACATCCGGTACCGCACGGATGGCAGTCTCTTCAATCTGAGGCGCCTGCAAGCTCACACCAAGACACAAGAGAAACTTGTCCGTGAACTACTCTTTGCAGACGATGCCACTTTAGTTGCCCATTCAGAGCCAGCTCTTCAGCGCTTGACGTCCTGTTTTGCGGAAACTGCCAAAATGTTTGGCCTGGAAGTCAGCCTGAAGAAAACGGAGGTCCTCCATATCTATGTACAATATAAAATATAACAATCTGTCACACTAGCAAAAGGTTTACATAATGTGGCAAGATCAACAGCAAGAACATATTTACCTCAAAATAATCCAACTGGAAAGAGGTCAGATAGTGGTACAGAAAATAATTTTGTTATTTATATACGTAAAATTGACCAAGCTAAATATAAAACAAAATGTTATGAGAAGCCAGGCAACTTGTTATTTTCCATTTAGGTAAATAGTCAAAAATGAAACAGTAATTGTTTGTACAGAGACACATACAAAATGGATTTCACACTAACCGAGCATCTAAACTGGATAACAAAATGGAATGTTTATTAGAATTTTACTTTGTTTCTTTCACTGAACCAGCCTTAGTGACAACATTTCCATACAACATGAATGTGGATCCACCGAATCTGGATTTATGTACAGATATTTGTGAAAGTGTTAAATATCCATTTTGTCATAAAAGAGAATTCTATTCATTCATCTTTCAGATAAACTCAGATAGTTACCTATCAGAATTCATTTTTTGTATAATGTTTTAACTTCAGACAGAAGTCTTTTTCACACTGGTGCTTGAAAACAGGAATTAAATGGCAATTTAGTGGTTCATCTCCCAGAGTGAATGCTCCCAAATGGTATGAGGAGATCCATTTCAACCCAGAACTCCACCACCTAAGGAGATAATATCAGAACTGATCTGTTTTGAATTGTGAATGGGTGACCCGGTTTGCTGGGTCCCATCAGTGGTGCACTGATTACATTCATTGCGTGCATGTGTGCGACCTCCTGGCAGGAGTGTTAGTCAGTTTAGAGAGGTGATGAAGGCAGGTACAAAGGTTCTAGGATGGCAGGAGTGGGAATTAGTAGTGATCTAAAGATAATGGTAGTGAATTGGGGGGATCAGGAGGTGCAGGAGCTCCTCTTGATCAGAGCCAATGAGAGATTACAAAACATATAATGGAAGGATGGCTTGTTATATGAGAGGGTCATCTGTAGGCTCAAGGACCTAGATTTTACACTAGGTCTGCCAGATTGTGAGGGCAAACACAAAGCATAAATATTTGGTGTTAGGTCTGTCAGATTGTGAGCAAACTGCTCTGTGGGTTTCTCCTTAGTTTGAACAGTCTGAAGCCCACCACCCCACTCCCTCACCAACAGCTCGCCACTGATGATAGGTAGCAGTTTATTAAGGGATTATTAAGGTGGTACGTGAGTGGAAGGAATTGTTTGATTACAAATTGAAAACTGTGGGGCACAGGGGCAAATAAAGGAAAAATAATGTCTTTGTCCCAATGACAGTATGAATAGCTGAAGGAACAGTGTTTCTTGATTAACTGCTAAATTATTGAGGAGGTAATCAAGAGAATAACCAGGATGGTTCAATGGTTTTACACATATCAATGCAGGAACTATTTTTTTTGGTTAAACATGCTGGATAGAGCTTTTAATTAAACCTACTTAATTGGAATCAATGGGCTGTAATGTAATGTAATGTAAAGGCAGTTTAATAGCCTTGTCCACAAAAAAATGCCAGATCCAATGGGGAAATAAGCTGTGAGTTGAAGGAAATGAAGGGGGCATTTTTATACCAACACAAATAGGCTAAATTCGAAAGTTAATTATGTTTGCTTCTCTGGGCCCTCTGTGGCATGGCTGTCAATAGGGTTTACACATAAGTTATGGCCATGGATTTAGCAAAGTGAGATTTGTAAAGTCAGACCTTTCCTTGTCTAAAAATTTAAACAGAATGACATTTGTTAAATGATAATAGTCTTGCTCCAGAAATTGAACTACATTGTCAGGGACCAGAGTAGAGCCTCAAAATACAAAAATGACACTTTACAATGGAAATGAGGAGGCATTTCTTTATCCAAAGGGTGATGAATCTATGGAATTAGTTGCTGTGGATGGCTGTAGAGGCCAAGCCGCTGGGGATATTTAAGACAAAGGTAGACATGTTTCTTACAACCATATAACCATTACAGCACAGAAACAGGCAATTTTGACCCTTCTAGTCCGCACCAAACCAAATATTCTTCTCTAGTCACACCTATCTACACCTTAACCATAACCTTCATTCCCCTCCCATCCATATACCTATCCAATTTTTCCTTAAATGACAAAATGGGCCCTGCCACCACAACTTCTCCCGGAAGCTCATTCCATATAGCCACCACTCTCTGAGTGAAGTTCACCCTCATATTAATTCTAAACTTTTGCCCCTTAACTCTTACCTCATGACCTCTTGTTTCAATCTCTCCTACCCACATCAATTCTATCTATCTCCCTCATAATCTCAAATATTTCTATCAAATCCCCCCTCAACCTTCTACACTCCAAGGAATAAAGACCTAATCTGGTCAATCTTTCTTTGTAATCTAGATGCTGAAACCCAGGTAACATTTTTGTAAATCTTCTCTATACTCTCACTATCTTGTTGATATCCTTCCTATAATTCAGTGACTAGAACTGCACTCAGTATTCCAAATTTGGCCTCACCAATGCCTTGAACAGTCTCAACATCACTTCCCAACTCCTGTGTTCTATGGTTTCATTGATAAAGGCCAGCATACGAAAATGAAATTCTACCTTCTGGAAATGATGAACTGTTATTCCTAGATCTTTCTGCTCCACTGCATTCCTCAATGCCCTCCCATTTACTACCTATATTCTGTTTTGATTATTCCTTCCAAAATGAAGCACTTCACACTTCTCAGCATTAAACTCCATCTGCCATCTGTCATCCCACTCTTCAAAGCAGTCCAAATCCTCCTGCAATCTTTGAAAACCTTCTTAATTATCCACAATTCCACCTAATTTAGTATCATCTGCATATTTACTAATCCAATTTACCACCCCATCATCATTAATGTAAATGACAAACAGCAAGGGACCCAATACAGATACCTGAGGTACACCGCTTGTTACTAGCCTCCAGCCTGGCTCTCTGGCATCTCCCTTCCAGCCACTGTTGAATCCATTTGACTCACTCAAAGTTAATACCAAGTGCATGAACCTTCCTAACTAGCCTTATTGAAGGCCTTACTGAAATCCATATAGACAACATCCACCAGTTTCCCTTCATCTACATTCCTAGTCACCTCTTCAAAAAATTCAACGAGATTGGTCAAACATGACCTTCCACACACATATCTGTGTTGAGTGTTCCTGATCAGTCCTGTTCTCTCCAGGTACTTATATATTTATATATATCTATTATCTCTAAGAATGTTTTCCATTAACTTACCTGCCATGGATGCTAGGGTTGCTCCTCGAACCTTTTTTAAACAAAAAAAATACCATGTCAAATATACCAATCCTCCGAAACTCTACTCATCTCTAATGATATTTGAAAAATCACTGTCAGAGCCATTGCTATTGTGACAGATTATGTTGTGTTTGTATTGTATATAGATATGTTTTTGGGAGATAAATTGGGGCAGGTTTTTTTTTAAGAGTAGGACACATACAAACACTTTAAAACAGATCTTATTTAAAATACTGGAGCACTGCTCATGCTAGAAATGTTGGCCCCCAGATCCTTTGCAAAAGCTTTGGAGTGTGCCCAAGAGATTTCACTAATGGATTGTTGTTTACGATAAGGCAACAGATGAAAGAACTTGTCAGAGCAGCAGACTGTCTGGAATGGAACTTACTGTTCTAAGAGAATCATGTGGTTTTGCAAGCAGAGAGAGTAAAACAGGTTTTTTTTCTCTCAGAGAGAGAGAGAGAGAGAGACAGAAATCAGTTCTACAGTGTTACAGTCTGCAGCAGCAGCAGCTTGACTGGAACAGGACAAGCTGGCAAGCTTGTGGAAAAACCTTATTTGGAAGATGAGTTGTGAGTTCTTAGTTCAGCCTGGCCAAAGCCCTTGTGGTTCATGCAAGAGGAGAGGACTGGCTGTCTAATGTTTCACCTGGAATAAGAGAAACAAAAAAAACTCTGTGCTGACATAAAAGAAAGAGGTTATCATCTGGAGAACCCTGATGGGGCAAGTTTCATCAGCAAGACACTGGAGTGGCTGATAGAAGTACATCAGTTGTGAATGTCCTTGAACAACAAATCTCTCTCTGAAAACCAACAAGAATCTTCCTGAGTGGTAACCATTTACCTTTCAAGCATCAAAGCCTGGTGAACTTTATAAATGGTAAATTCTGTGCACAGTATAAGAATTGCCTGCAACCAGTGAACTTGGAGGAATGAAAAGTGAGATTAAGTTAGGTAGTTAAGTCAATAGTGATAAGTTAAAGTTTGAATCTGTTTTCATGTTTAAAGATAATTAAAAGCAGCTTTTGTTTAATTTGTAGTGGACATGTAGTGGGTATCGCGAACTGTCGCTGATGCGGTTCTGCGGGCATGCGGAACCATAATGTGGACGTCTATATACTCACCTAATGGACTGCATGCAAGAGATATTAAGTGCTGAGGAACAGCACGTTGAGCTGTAGAGACACCTGCTGGAAGGCGCGGGACACTCACAAGGCTAAATTTAAACCTGCCGATCACGTGATTCAGCAGCAATCTCATAGCGACGTCCAACCTTGACCCGTGGAGCCCAGGACACACAGTATATAAAAGAAGCCTGTAAACCCTGAATAAATCAGTCTTGAGCTGAATAATCTGACGTGTGTATTTATATTACTTCAGTAGCTCTACTGTAGTAGCCACTACAATTGGTGACCCTGACTGCAAGATTCAGCCAAAGCCTGAGTCTACAGTTATAATGGATGCAGCTACAGCAGTGGTAGAAGTTAACACAGTTGGACTTCACTTGCTTTCTTTCTGGACCTATCAACCTTGGGTTTGGCTTATTCAGGCTGAAACCCAGTTTCGTCTTATGGTCATAATGGCAGAGGACACAAGGTTCTGGCATGTTGTAGGTGCATTGGAAGCTGCTACCGCATCTTGAGTAAGTGAATTTATTGCCAATCTCCCGGTGGAAAACCAGTACACCAGGTTCCGCCAGTTTGTCCTGGATACACTGGAATTGACAAGACATGAGCGCAGCATGTGGCCTTTGAATATGGAAGGCCTGGGTGACAGGAATCCATTGAAACTAATGAATTAAATGCTTGGATTGGCCGATGGTCATTCTAATTGCCTTCTCTTTGAGACCCTATTCCTATCAAAGGTCCCAGCTCATGTCGCTATACTTATCGCTTGCATGGATTTCCACCATCCCCATGACATAGCACAGGAGGCTGAAAGGCCTACACAAGAGTCTGCTCAAATACAGCCTGTTTTGGCAGCAGATACATCTCATGCATCCTATGAACCTCCTGCATCTGCAGTTCAATCAAAGAAGGAGTAACGTGCTGACGTGCGTCAAGACTGGTGTTTTTACCATCACCATTGGGGAAAAATGCCAATAAATGTATCCAGCCATGTACCTATTACAGGAAAAAGATGGGAAATTAAAGGAGCCAGCTGCCAGTAGTGGCCTCGGCAGCTGGCACAAATACTGGCCTATTGTATCTTCAAGACGATGCGAGTAACCGCATATTTCTTGTAGACACAGGTGCTGAGGTCAGTCTACTCCAACCTACCTATTTTGAAAGAATGCATAAGCAACAACACCTGGCTCTTCGAGCGGCGAATGGAACTACCATTCCAAGCTTCAGCATGAGGCAGATCTCAATTGGAATTGGTGGGACCACATTCCATTAGAATGCGTCTTAGCTTCTGTTGCTCAGCAAATTTTGGGTACGGACTTACTGGTGGACGTGAAATGGAGGAAATTTGTTTATGCCATCACTTTTCAGACATACTCGCTGGCATGCAGCAAAGGGAGTGTTTCCCAGCTTGGGGTACATATGCTACACAAGAATGCCTATGCTGCCCTGCTCAATGAATTTCCCCATATTCTCATTCCTAATTTCAATGCCTCAAAAATAGCCCGTAATGTGTCTCATTACATAGACACTTCAGGCCCATTGATTCATGCCATACCTGCTGCAAGCAAAAGCGGAGTTTACAGCAATTGAGGAATTGGGTATCATTCCATACTCCAACAGTCCTTGGGCATCACCATTACACATAGTATCCAAGAAAATAGGTGGATGGAGACCCTGCAGCAATTCCCATTGGCTGAACGGTGTTACTACACCCGACAGGTACCCAATTTCTCATATACAGGATTTTGCTGCCCATCTAAACCATTGACACATTTTTTCCAAGATTGATCAGGTCAAGGGATATCATCAGATACCTATCCATAAGGATGATATTCCTAAAACAGCAATTATTACCCCTTTTGGGCTTATTGAATTTCTTAGAATGCTGTTTGGATTGAAAAACATGGCTCAAACCTTTCAGCAGCTGATGGACGCTTTAGGCAGGGATTTGGAGTTTGCATACATTTACTTGGATGACATCCTCATAGCCAATCAAACTGAGCAAGATCACCACCTGCATTTGCGTCGCCTTTTCCAATGGCTGCAGGAATTCGGTGTTACCATCAACCCTGCAAATGTCAATTTGGCAGATCCACCATCGACTTCCTAGGACACAAGATCACAACTGACTGTATATTTCCCTTATCCAGCAAGGTAGATGCAGTCCATGCTTTTTCCAAATCTACCACAGTTAAGGGACTGCAGAAATTTTTGGGGACATGATAAACTTTTATCACCAGTTTATTCCTGCAGCTGCTGACATTCTTCGACCATTATTTCAGATTGTCTCCACCAAGCACATGGACATTATTTGGCAGAGGTTGCATTTACGACTGCCAAAGAAGCATTGGTTAAAGCGGCAATGCTTGCCCATCCCAACCCTGATACCTGAGGACTTAGCACTGACACCTCAAGTATGGCCATGGGTGTGGTTCTCAAGCAGTACGTCCATGGCCATTAAGAACCCCTCGCTTTCTTCAGCAGACATTTTAAGCCAGCAGAAGTGAAATATAATACATTTGATCGGGAACTGTATCTAGCCACACGGCACTTCCGATATATTTTGGAAGGTTGCCATTTCAGTGTTTATGGATCATATGTCACTTAATTTCAGCAAAATAACAGATCCATGGTCGGCAAGACAGCAGCGTCACTTATCGCATGTTTCAGGGAAAGACAATCTTGTCACAGATACGATGTCCAGACTAACTCTATATCATATTTAGGGTAGAATCGATATTCCTGAATTGGCCAGTGCACAGGCCATAGACCCTGATGTTCAGGCATAAAGTATGGCCATTACTAACCTGGACAGGTGGCACCACAACAGGGCGGCCCAACCCTTCTTTGTGATGTGTCTTTGGGCTACCCTTGACCATTGATTCCGATATCATGGAGGCGACACCTTTTCGACCAGATACACAGCTTGTCTCATCCATCAATCAGAACATCAGTCAAGCTCATGTCAAATAAATACATATGGCATGGACTAAAAAAAGACGTTGCTCAATGGGCACGTACATGCACCTCTTGCCAGACGGCCAAAATTCAGCGGTCCACCAAGGCACCTCTTCATCCTTTTCCAGTGATACGCAGGAGGTTTGAACACGTGCATGTGGACCTGATCGGACTATTGCCAGTATCTCAAAACATGAGGTACATTTTAACAGTGGTGGACCGTTCCACTCGCTGGCCAGAGGCTATCCCGTGGCCATCCAGTGACACTGAAACATGTGCAAGGGTATTCTTCGTCAATTGGATCGCTAGATTTGGTGTCCCAATGCACATAACTTCAGACCGCGAAGCACAATTCACCTCTGCATTATGATCTGCCTTTGTGTGCTTTTGTGGCACTCACCTGCACCACACCACAGCATACCATCCACATTCCAACGGCCTTGTGGAACATTTCCGCTAGCAACTAAAGTCCGCACTTAAGGCCTGACTCACTGGTCCCAATTGGGTTGATGAGTTGCCATGGGTTCCACTGGGAGTTTGCATGGCCCCAAAGGAGGATTTGTCTGCATCATCTGCAGATATAGTATGGTACGGTCCTTACAGTTCCAGGAGATACTTCGCAACCAACTCTGACGATGTCCTTCAGCAACTTCAACGCAATATCACTAGCAGGAAACCTGTTCCTACAAGCTGACATGGAACCCCTAAACAACATGTGCCACCACAGCTCCTGGATGCTGATTTTGTTTTTGTACACAGACAGGTCCCAGAAACACCGTCACAATGACCATATGAGAGCCCTTTACTCGTAATTAAGAGGGATGGGGTTGTGTTTACTTTGGACTTTGGGGGCATTCACAGCTGTTTAGTGTAGACAGACTCAAGCCTGCCCATGTGGATCCCACTGCACCCATTCAATGCTCCCAAGCCCAGATGACGTGACGTCCACCTAAGGCACATGCAACTGGTGTTTTAATTTCTGGCGATGATTCTGGGGGTGTGATGTAGTGGTCGTGTAGCGGGCCGAGCAGGCACACAGCACGGTATTGCAAACTGTCGCTGGCCCAGTTCTGTAGGTGTGTAGAACCATAATATGGATGTCTGCATACTCACCTAATGGACCACACGCGAGAGATACTGAGTGCTGAGGAATGAATGGCACGTTGAGCTACTGAGTCTCCTGCCGGAAGGTGCGGGTCACTCATAAGGCCAAATTTAAACCTGCCAATCCACGGGATTGTGTAATGGAAGATTTAAACTGTGTCTTTTACTTCTGATGCTCAAGGCTGGGAACTTGCCTGTTTTTTTTAGAATTTTCACTATGAGGCCCAGGATGCATATTTAGTAGACACATCTAAATTCCACCATGGGGCCCAGGATGCAGTTGAATAGGAAGACCTTATCTAATTTACACTTATGAGGCCCAGAGATGATTTCTTTTGTTGGTCGCAGACTGTCAGGAGACTTTGAAGATAATTAAACCATTTGTTCAAAGAGATAAGATCTGAAGTAAACAACTTTTGGGTAATATAAGCCATGGTCCCACTGCTGAAGGTAGAGACTCTCCAAGAGGTGGCAACATCTCTCAGCAAGAAGAAAAACTTCAATTTTCCAACCAACATCCTGGTCCGGGGAGGTGGAGAAGCTGCTACCGGCGCCCCGACAACCTACTACAAGTGTGCAGTCGTTGCCTCGCTTTGGCAGTTGGGACCAGTCCAGGCATTGATAAGTATAATTGGGAAGGGCTTGCATATTGTAGTGTGAATTCAGCTTTAGATTTAGTAATAAAGACTTGTATAAACTGAACTGCTCTCGGTGTGTGTGTCTATTTTCTTTCGGTAGCTCGAACACTGTGACCAATCTAAAACGAACAAAATGAGAGGTATAAGTTTACCCAAGACAGATTGGCAGAAATCTCGTAGTGACGTCCCACCTTGTCCCATGGAGCCTGGGACATGCAGTATATAAAAGAAGCTTGTAAACTCTGAATAAATGAGTCTTGAGTTGACTAGACTGGTGTGTGTTTTTGTATTACTTCAATAGTTCTACTTTAGTAGCCGCTACAAAGTAACCATTTGTCTTGGTGAATATCTATTGCTGCTGGGTTTATGGGTCATCTGGGCTTGTAACACACCATCTACTTAAATCAGGAGCATGTTTGGATACATTTTGCTTGTTTGGGTAAGTGAAGTTCAATAGCAGTGAAGAAGCTTGGCACCATCCAACAAAAGTAGCTGCATGACAATCATCCCATCAAACTCCTTAATATTCATTTCCTCTACTACAAATGTCTTGTGGCTACCATGTGCAGCATCTACAAAATGCATTGCAGCTACTCACAGAGACTATTCCAAAACACCTATAAAAATCTCTGCAAGGATAGCAGATGTATGGGTATGTTACCCACTCTGAATTCCTCTCTAGACTGTGCACTACCCTAACTTGGGAAATTATTCCATTCTTTCAATGCTGCTGAGTCTAAACACTTGAACTCCATAAACATGTTCTCTGTGAGAATGCCTTCACAAAAGCTATTTTCCCCATGAATTAGACAATGGTTGATTTGTACCTGCACTCAGCTTATCCCTCTTTTATCCAATTCTCTCTGTACTTTGAAACAAAAATTTAAGTTTGACAAATCTTAAATTTAAATTGAATGTCTACTGGGAGAAAGTTCCAAATTTCCACTAGACTGTGCAAAAGATCATTCAAATTTCATTTGAGTATGGCACAGTTCTAATTTTAAGATAGTATCTTCTTTCTTCTGTACATTAAAGCCTATCGTTCTCTTAGCCTAGACTTTATGGTTACTGGTTCTTCTTTGGCTTGGCTTCGCGGACGAAGATTTATGGAGGGGGTAAAAAAGTCCACGTCAGCTGCAGGCTCGTTTGTGGCTGACCAGTCCGATGCGGGACAGGCAGACACGATTGCAGCGGTTGCAAGGGAAAATTGGTTGGTTGGGGTTGGGTGTTGGGTTTTTCCTCCTTTGCCTTTTGTCAGTGAGGTGGGCTCTGCGGTCTTCTTCAAAGGAGGCTGCTGCCCGCCAAACTGTGAGGCGCCAAGATGCACGGTTTGAGGCGTTATCAGCCCACTGGCGGTGGTCAATGTGGCAGGCACCAAGAGATTTCTTTAGGCAGTCCTTGTACCTTTTCTTTGGTGCACCTCTGTCACGGTGGCCAGTGGAGAGCTCGCCATATAATACGATCTTGGGAAGGCGATGGTCCTCCATTCTGGAGACGTGACCCATCCAGCGCAGCTGGATCTTCAGCAGCGTGGACTCGATGCTGTCGACCTCTGCCATCTCGAGTACCTCGACGTTAGGGGTGTGAGCGCTCCAATGGATGTTGAGGATGGAGCGGAGACAACGCTGGTGGAAGCGTTCTAGGAGCCGTAGGTGGTGCCGGTAGAGGACCCATGATTCGGAGCCGAACAGGAGTGTGGGTATGACAACGGCTCTGTATACGCTTATCTTTGTGAGGTTTTTCAGTTGGTTGTTTTTCCAGACTCTTTTGTGTAGTCTTCCAAAGGCGCTATTTGCCTTGGCGAGTCTGTTGTCTATCTCATTGTCGATCCTTGCATCTGATGAAATGGTGCAGCCGAGATAGGTAAACTGGTTGACCGTTTTGAGTTTTGTGTGCCCGATGGAGATGTGGGGGGGCTGGTAGTCATGGTGGGGAGCTGGCTGATGGAGGACCTCAGTTTTCTTCAGGCTGACTTCCAGGCCAAACATTTTGGCAGTTTCCGCAAAGCAGGACGTCAAGCGCTGAAGAGCTGTGCACTACAATTTAATGTACAGAAGAAACTTGCTGGTCTGGATCCAGGTATAGGAATGGTGGGAAAGGAGAGATGGCTCGACCTTTATGGCCCAGGACCACGGGGGAAAAATCATAGGATGAGTCATCAGTGGGTGGGCCAGCTTCCATATATACAGTAGTCAATCATAACTATATACAATGGAGGAACTATATCAACACATTCACCCCTCCTACACCCAAAGACGACAATAAGGCCCACCCCCACATTAGGTCCACAACTTTCCCATTATTGGCGGAGGTCCAGGCTGCATTCCATCTCATCTGAGGAGACATTGCGAAGGCCACGATGCATGCCGTGGACGAATCCATCCGCTTCCAGGTGGAGAGTGATGCTCCCGACTTCGCACTGGCCGCCACAGGCAGGCCAGTAGCATTTTTTCACATACCCTTCAAGACCCTGAGATACAGCACTGCACAATCGAGAAGGAGGTACAGGTGATTGTTGATGCAGTGCACCATTGGCACCACTACCTGGGTGGGAAAAGATTTACCCTGCTGATGGACCAGTGTGCAATCACAAGGGTCCCATCCCCTCCTTCAACAGGAACATTTATTTCCTAAATGTAATCGACGAGTACTCCCTGTTCCCTTTTGCCATTCCCTGTCCAGATATGACCTCGGCCACTGTGATAAAAGCACTACGCAGTATCTTCACTCTGTTCGGGAACCCTGATTACATCTACAACGATCGGAGGACCTTGTTCATGAGTGAGGAGCTGTGGCAGTACTTTCTTGCCAGAGACATAGCCACCAGTAGGACCACCAGCTATGACCCCAAGGGTAATGGCCAGGGGAATAGGGAGAATGGCACCATTTGAAAGGCTGTGCTCCTGGCCCTGAAGTTCAGGGCCTGCCAGTGTGTCGCTGGCAGGTGTTGGAACCAAGGGGTTAAGTGATCATAGAAAATATGCCTATGTATTATTCATTATGTATTCATTAATCCAGTACTATGTAACAATTTAATTTACTTGAATTATACTGTTTAAGGGAAATAGGAATGCAATTAAGTAACAGCCACAGTATGTAGCAAAGTTGGCTGAGTATAGTACGTGCAGAATTTGCTGTCTCCAAACACAAAAGAGAGAAAATGTATGAACCAATCTAGGAGGAATGCTAAGACATGAGGAGGTGTTGAGTAGAACAGAAGACTATGGCCGGACGAGAACAAAGAGTACCATGAATGAGAATGTCAGAGACAAAGAAAATGTATAAACCAATTCAGTAGCAAGGCTACTGTTGAGTAGAACAGAAATGGCCAGATGAGAACAAAGAAATAATTAGAAATATATGGGGTATGAATTGATTTCTGATCAAGCCGACAGGATGTTCTGGCCTTGAGGATTAAGATGGGAGGTCTACACCCTAGATAAATGCAGAGCAGGAAATTGTTTGAGATAAATCTTACGCAAGGAATCTAGCAAAGAAAGCCAGCTTTTGTTCAGTGTCATAATGTTGATCTATATAAACAGAAGAGACTAGACAGTAGGAGTCAATCTTGGGGAATAGCTCACTGAGCAGGTGACCTATGAACTAACGACTGAACCTGAGCTCTGTTAAGCTTTATTCTTGTGCTGTGTAATAAACTGATTGTTGAACCGAATACCTTCTCCTATCACTTCATTCAACGAGCACGCTGGACTCAGACGACACATAGACTAAATTGAGGGTAGGGTAAAGCCAGAGTCCGACACAGGACATCCTGCCAGAGGCATTACATGCCATCTGGTCCTTCCTGTGCACCACTACAAACACCATCCCGCATGATTGCATGTTTGCCTTCCCCAAGAAGTCAGTGAATGGTCCCTCAGTGCCCTCCTGGTTGGCGACGTCAGGCCTGGTCCTGCTCTGGAGACATGTGAGGGGCCATAAGACTGACCCATTGGTCAAGGAGGTACACCTCATCCATGCTAACCCTCAGTATGCTTTTGTGAGGTACCCCAATGGCCATGAGGACACAGAACCTGTCCAGGATCTGGCACATGTCAGTGACCTCAGAACCACTCCATATACCCCTGACCACCCTGAGTTTATCACCACCCCACAATGGGATTTTCTGTCAGGGGAAGACTCGCCTTGGATACCACCCCCCCGCGGACCTCACTCCAACGGGGCCGGCTCCCCTCAGGCCACTGACCCCACCTCCTTCCCATACTGTTTCCGACATCACCCTCTCCACATAGTCAGACAGTGACCCCGTCCCTTGACACTCAGCCGGTGGAACAGCAGACCACCCCCACCCCTGCTCCCCACAGGTCCCGTAGACAGAGGAGGTCACCAGTGCGACTGAACTTAGTCATGGCAGTTTTTCTTTGTTGTTCAGAGACTGAGGGGTTTCTGTTTTAAAAGGAGGAGTGAATGTGGTGATATGTTTCCTCCATTGTATATAGTTATGATTGACTATTGTATATATGGAGCTGGCCCACCATATCGTATGACTCCTCCCCCGTGGTCCTGGGCCATAAAGGTCGAGCCACCTCTCCCTTCCCACCATTCTTATATCTGGATCTGGGCCAGCAAGGTTCTTCTGTACATTAAAGCCTATCGTTCCCTCAGCCTAGTCTTTGTGGTCATTGGTAGTGCACACTACCAATGAGGTATAACCTGGGATATTGATGAAGACAGTCACAAGTTTTGGTTTGGTCATGCTTTCAGAGTTAAGTTGATGTATCAGAGTACAATTTGGAAGTCAGTCTTTGGATCTTGTCAGCATTCTTGCTTCAACCTATTAGTGCTGTTTTCCTTTCTGTGGGCTTCTTGCTTGTGGATAAAATTAGTGTTGGGCCACCTTGAGTAAATCTCAGAAGCCAGAGGGATGGAGATAGGGGGGTGTGGTGCTCCAGGCAGGTGGTAAATTCAAAAGCACCCACTTACACCTCTTAACTTCCTGCAGAAGATGGGTGGGGTCTGAAGTACTGAATAAATTGCATAGTGGACTCTTCCATGAGTAATCAATCCCTAATTTCTACACCAGAGGGTGAATGCTGGTTTAGATTCTTACAGACACTGCTGCTTTGTATCCATCCGATGCCTGGAAACGTATGGAAAATAAATCAGTTTTAGCTGATAACTATGTTAAACAGTGTGACTCATTTATACATTCACTCCATTAGTGTCACAACAAAGAGATGTGGTTATATTGGCAATGTTTGAATAATATTAAACTTGTATCTCAAAGACTTTCAATTTAGCCATTATGTTTTTATCAGCTGATGTGCAAGAGATGAACCAGACGAGTGGATGGTTTTCCACAGTTCTCTTACAGGATGCAAGGTGCTGAAGTCTGATTGAAACATTCCTTTTTAAATAATGATCAATAGTACAAAATTCACATAACAATTGGCATGTGGAATTACGACATTCTGGCCATTAGTGAAACTTGGTTGCAGGAGAGGCAGGAATGGCAACTCAATGTTACAGGCTTCCGTTGTTTCAGATGTAATAGAATGGAAGGGGGTGGGGTGAGGATGAAAGGGGGAGGAGTGGCATTGCTCATCAGGGAAAATATTAAAGCTGTGCTCAGGCAGGACGGAGCAGAGGGCTCGTCTACACCCTATATGGGTGGTCCTTTGTTTCATTTGAACTAATGCTTTTTATATTAATTTACTTCCACTTTCCTTTTGCAATTTACGACCACACTAAAATATGACCTGCTATGGTCATATATTTATTCTTGAACTAAGTTGTGGGATTGAAGGTTGAGGGTCAGAGAAGTCAAGAAGTTGGAGAGATGTGCCAGAAATCAGTGGGTGTGGTGGGGATAACGGGAAGCTATGTGGGGAAGGGGCAGGTCTACACTCTGGGGAAGTTTATAAGGTAGCTTTCCATGACATATTTGCATGTTTTACTGTATGTGTGCAAATCAAAATCAGAGCAGTTCATAAACAAATATTTAGAAAATATTTAGTTATCCAATTTAAAATAATTTCAATGTATGTTCTTCTCCATATTGTTCTTTAATGAGCAAAGGAAACAGAACTGAGCTTCTAGCGTAACATCCTCTATTGAAGATGAATAATGTCTAACAGCACTAATTTATACAAAAAATACAATTACTAAAGATACATACACACATACAATTGAGTACAATAATATAATAATCTTCCCACTCCACTGAAACTAAAATAATGATGGGAGGACTACACTGGTGGTTGAAGTAAAGAAGAAGGAAATAGGTCTCAAGAAAGCTTTACATGGAGGAGAGAGAGAGAGAAGGGAGAGAGAGGAGAGAAAGTGAATAGGGAAATTGGTTAACTAGTACAGTTGATCATCAAAAAAGAGAGGGATTATGTAAGGTGAGGTTGGAAATGTGTGTTGAAACAGAGATAAGAAAGGTCTTGTAGAGTTCAGAAAATGTGTAGGTATTAAGGGAAACAATAAAAGAACAAATTGTATTTACAAAATATATTCAGATTGAGAATATCTCCAGATGATTCAGAAACGATATAAGGAAACCTTCTTGAGAGAGCAGCACTGATAAACTGACAAACAGTGGCCCAGATTTTGCATGGAGCTAAGGACAGTGGGACTTACCTGGAGAAAATGCCTGTGGGTTTGGAATTGTGCCAGACAAGCACAAAGTGAAGTGAAGGATGTTTAGGGTCCACTTGCACAGGTTCTGGATAGGTTTGCCCCACTGAGATAGGAAACAGATGGTAGGAAAAGAGAACAATGGCAGACAAAATAGATGAGGTAACTGGTTAAGAGGAAGAAGGAAGCATACATTAGCAAAAAACAGGAGGGGCTCCAGAGAATTATATCGTAGCCAGGAAGGAACTTAAGAAAGGTCTTAGGATAGCTTCAAGGGGACAAGAGAAGGCCTTGGCAAGTAGGATTAAGGAGAACCCAAGGCATCCTATGTATACATGAAGACCAGGAGGTTGATGAGAGTGAAGGTAGGGCTGTTTAAGAATAAAGGAGGCAACATGTGCCTGGAGGCAGAAGAGGAGGAGAGGTCCTTAATGAATACTTTGCTCAAGGTGAGGTCAGAATATAACAAGCTCATGTGCTAAACATCTTGATATTAGGAAAGTTGAAGTTCTGGTTCTTCTTGAAAACATTAAGATTGATACATTCCCAGGGCTGGTCGTGATATATCCCAGGTGCGAAGGGAGAAAAGACATACTTGGGATGTTGCCGATAACCTTTTCAGCCCAGGGGAGTGTTGAAGGATTGGAGAATGGCAAATATGGTCCCCTTATTTTTAAAATAATAGGAATAATCCTGAGAATTAGAGGCCAGTGAGCCTTAAGTCAGTGTCTTTTTTTCTTATTTAGACATATAGCACAGTAACAGGCATTTTTGGCCCACAGATCCATGCCACCCAATTTACACCCAATTAAGCTACACCCCCAGTACATTTTGAAAATTTTGGTGTGCAAACTATTAGGATTCTTAAGGACAGGATTTCTGAGCATCTAGAGAAGTACAGTCTTCTCAGGGATAGTAGCATGGCTTTGTAAGGGGATGATCAAGCTTCACGAGCCTAACTGAGATTTTTGAGGAGGTAATAAAAGAAATTGATGAAGAGAGGGCAGTAGATGTGGTGTACATGAATTTTAATAAAGCATTTGACAAGTTCCTCATAAGATACTTGTTCAGACAATCATGAGACATGGGATCCATGGAACCTTAGCTATGTGGATTCAGAATTGGTTTGCCTATAGAAAACAAAGAGCATTAGTGGATGGAACGTATTCTGCCTGGAGGTCAGTGATTAGTGGGGTTCTTCTTAGATCTGTTCTCTGGGTCCTTTGCTCTTTATAATTTTTATAAATGACCTAGATGAAGAAGCGGAATGGAGGGTCAGTAAGTTTGGAGTCGATATGACGGTTGGAGGAATTGTGGATATTGTTGAAGTTTGTCGTAGGTTACAAAAGAATATAGACAGGATGCAGAGAGTTCAATCTGGATAAGTGTGAGGTGATATATTTTGGAAGGTCAAACCTGAAAGCTGAGTACAGGGTTAGTAGACAAATACTTAACAGTGTGGAAGAACAGAGGGAGCTTTGGGTCCAAATTCATACATCTCTCATGGTTGATAGGATAGTTAAGAAGGACTATGGGGTGCTGGGCTTCACTAGTCAGGGGATTGAGTCCAAGAGTGAGAGGCCATCTTGCAACTTCATAAATCTCTGATGAGGCCACACTTGGAATATTGCATTCATTTCTGGTATTCTCTTCATTGGAAGGATGTGGAAACTATGGAGAAGGTGCAGAGGAGATTTACCAAGATGTTCCCTGGATTGGAAAAAAACTCTTATGATGTAAGGTTAGCAGAGCCACGGCTTTTCTTTTGGAGCGTAGAAGGAGACTTAAAAGGAGCCTACAAGATTCTGAGAAGCATAGATAAGATAGAAAGCCTGGGGTGGGAGTAGCAAACACTAGAGGACATGTGTACAAAGTGAAGAGAGGAAAATTTAGAGGAGACTTCAGGGGTATTTTTTTAGACAATGAGTTATGGGTGTCTGGAACATCTTGCCAGGGGTGCAGGTGGAGGCTAAAACAGAGGCATTTAAGAGACTCTCAGACAGGCACGTTGGTGAAAGAAAAGGTTTACAAGGTAGGAAGAGTTTTTAAAAATGTTGTTAGGAATATATAGGTCGACACAACATCAAGGACCTATAGTGTTCTATGTTCTTATAGTTTAGTTTTCAAATGAAGCAGTTAGAAACTTTTGTTTTTTCTTTAATGTTATCAGTCAGCTTCACAGTACCCATCCCTTCTAGCTCATTACCACTACAGACTGACTTCTCTCAACAAGATCCTGCCAGAGGATCTGGACAAGCTGCATGAGAAAATGTCAGAGCTCAGAATGCCAGCACCTTGAGGCTGCATGAAAATTCCAGGCCATTGCTAGGAGTTATTTCAAGGTATCTGGAGAATAAACAAGGTAAGGAAAGGAGTATCCTTCAAAACTTTAAAGTGGGAATTATTGCTAATTATAGAATAATTAGCAAATTATAAAGATCAATACATTAGTGAAAGCTGAACTAAAGAGTTACTGGTCCAACATTTAGAAACCAGCTTTAAATCTATTTTAATCCCTGGAATTCTATACTTAACATTTAAGATAGACAAGTCAGCTGAAACATGGTTTATTTTTTTTTGAATACAGAAGAAATAAAAATAAAAATAAAAACCCTGTCCTAATTCAGGGTCACAATCTGAAAAATCAGCTATTCATTTGCCTGACCTGCAATGTTTTTCCAGCAATATTTTTTAAATTTCAGATTCCAACATCTGCAGTCTCTTGTATGCCGAGAAATAAAAATTGATTTGTCACATTCTACTGCTCAAATATTATCATCTGTGAGGTTCTGCCCGATGCATTTACCAGGTGACATGTTTCACTTAGGGAAGGAGCTGCTTTCTTGTTTGAACTGTAAATGGAAGCATAGTTTCTTGTATTTGGAATACCACAGAGATTTTTATGATGGATGAGAACTAAACCTCTGCCAATAAGCAAATCCTGGCAACCTTGCATTTGCTGATATGTTTAATTGTTAGCTTTAGTGTGATCAGTGGGTTTGTCTTTTTAATTTCAAATCTGATTAAAAGATCCTTCATTCTAAATTAACTTTCCCAGATGGACTTGAATAACCTATGGAACTCAATATGATTCTGTAACCCAAGTAGAAATGTTTTATGCTGGCTAAAATCTCTTTTATTCAAGCAGTATTTCATGAGTTGCAATCCACTCTACACAACACAGTACTATAATAGACATTGAACACTGTGATCTTGTTAAACCAAGTCTTTTGTCTCCCCTCTAGAGAATATTACTGGAGAGCAAGTTACTCAGTTACAAATGCTGTAAATATCGAGTTGATGGGTGGAAAAAAAAACTTGTGGATTCTACTCTCCCATCCCAAAGCATATGAAATTACTGAAATATCAAAGAGTCAATTCTTTCTGAATTGAAACATACTTCAAAGGACTTACTGATCTGCAAGCTAATACCAAATATTATATGTTACTTAATGTTCATGAAATGACCATAGAATAGTATTCAGGAGACTGATGCAATTTACACTAAAGATGAGTTCACCATCCAACATGAATTCATACAAGACTTCACTAATTTCTCACAATTTCTACTGAAATTCCTAACTAGCTACATTTGTTCCAAATGTATGATTGTGTCTAGGTGATACAATAATAAAGTTGGATAATCTTGCAACAGAAATGATCTTGTCGTTTGTCAATAGAAGACAGTTTGATCAATATTTTCATCCTTGGAAAAGAAAATGATCAGATTTTATTTGAATTAAGAAATAGAAAAAATTTGTGAAACTATTCCTCCAATAATCAATTTTCATCACTTTTAACTTTTTTTATCTGCTCATTTTCTATTTTCTTGTCATGGAAAATTATATGAATAAAGCATAAATCCTGGAAATGACAAAATACTACATAGATTCCCTTTACTCTGGTTAAGTTTATTTATCAGTCATTGATGTCATGATAATGAATATGTATGAGATGTACCAGAAGTCACGTGGTATGAGAGAGAGGTAAGAGCACAAGCAGGAGAACAAAGGAAACTGGAAAATAAAGACATGAGAAGTTTACCTGATCTACAGTGCTGTACGACTTGATCCAATAATTGGTTGTCCAAATCAGCTGGCATGTAATTGCATCCAACAGCTAGCTGGCGTAGTCTCGTCACGTACTGAGCAATTGTCTGGCCATCTTCTTGTCTCGTTCTCCGAAACAAATGGCGTTGAAATGTAGCATTCGGTGTCACTACATAGTGTGCATTTAATGCATCTACCGCTTTCCGGTACTCATCCTTTCTTCCAGTATTCAAAAGTGTCTTAAATGTTTCCCAAACTGCGGGTCCAGCAGTGAAAAGAAGTAACGACCTTCTCTGCGCTTTTTGTTCTACCGTACCGGTATCTAGAAATAGGCCACGACTGTCGGCGTAGGATTCAAATTCTTCCAGCCATGCCTTCCACTTCACACTTACAGTGCTTGCATCACCAGTCGGGTCAAAATGAGCAATTCCACTATGTGTTAGAAAGTCACCGTCTGCCCCAGACATGAGGAAATATTCCAGCCCCAAAAGTACTGAGTCAAAGAGAAAATTCTTATCACCTTGAAGTTGTCTGTAATCCTCTGTAATCTTGTTTAGTCTTTAATTTTCTTCAAGCTTCTTTCATCCTCGTCGCCAATGTCACATTTGTGGCCCGAAATGTGAAGTTAATAAAACATTAAACACAAGTTTTATCAGGTAAACTTCTCATGTCTTTATTTTCCAGTTTCCTTTGTTCTCCTGCTTGTGCTCTTATTTCTCAGAAGACGTCTACTGGAAAGAGGGAGTGAGTTGGAACTCACCGATGCTTTAACCATTGCTGCTGCATTAGAGGCTGTTGAAGGGCAATTTCATACCATGACCCTGAAAGACAACTCAAGCCAGCAAATTAAGAGGCTCTCATATCGCCATAACCAGCCAAGATATACGTCGACACAGGACGTGGAGTGTTATCGATGTGGAAACCGAGGTCACTTTGGAAAAGACTCATATTGCCCGGCCAAAGGCAAAGTTTGCAGAAAGTGTGGAGGTAAGGACCACTTTGCAAAGAAGTGCAAAAGCAAGTCCAATGCAGACCAGAAGAGGAAGAGTACAACTTCCAAAGGCAAAGCCTGGGGGAAAGGAAAGTATCCTGGAAAGAAAGATACCATTCGCCAGATAGACGGTGACGATGATGATACCCAGGAGGAACAGAGTTGTTACCAATTTACGTTGAATGATGTACATCATGAGAAGGTCCCAGTGATCATTGGTGGAGTGACAGTGCAGGTCATTGTAGACTAAGGCAGTGACAGTAATGTGATTGATCGACATTTATGGGAGAAGTTGAAAAGGAAAAAGATCATCTGTACCTCAAAGAAGTGTTCCAAGAAACTGTATCCATACACAGCAACCAAGCCATTGCAGACCATTGGATGTTTTACTGCAACTGTTGAAGCTGGAGATAAGTACACCGAAGCAGAGTTTATGGTCATAGAAGAGAGGGGAGAACCATTGCTGAGTAGAAGCACAGCGCAAGACCTGGCAATACTTCATATTGGAGCTTGTCTCAATTCAATTCAGTCATACGAGGATATGAAGCAAGAATTCCCCGCAGTCTTCCAAGGAGTAGGAAAGCTGAAAGGTCGACAATTGAAGCTAGCGGTAGATGAAACGGTCAAACCCAAGGCACAACCAATGCACCGAACTCTGTTTGGACTTCGTGGGAAAGTCGAAGCCAAAATTAAAGAATTGATCGAACAAGAAATTATTGAACCGGTGGAACATTCGACACAATGGGTCAGCCCAGTAGTGATTGTGCCCAAACCAAAGGGTGACATAAGACTATGTGTAGACATGAGAATGGCCAATGAAGCTATAATTAGAGAACGACACCCTATACCAACAGTGGAGGAAATACTTCAAGAACTAACTACCAGTAAGGTATTCTCAAAAATTGATCTGAAATGGGGCTATCATCAATTAGAGCTGGATCCGGGTTCCCGAGATGTAACAACATTTGTGACTCACTGTGGATTGTATCGTTACAAGAGACTATCATTTGGAATTAATGCAGCTCCGGAGATCTACCAGTATGAAATCCATCGAGTGATTCAAGGCATTCCTGGAGTTGCCAACATTTCTGACGACATCATAGTCCATGCACCAATGAAGGAAGAGCATGACAAACGGTTGAGGCGTGTACTATCTAGACTACAGGAGGCAGGCTTTACCGTGAATGGAAACAAGTGCCAGTTTGGTGTGTCAGAAATGGACTTCATGGGACACAGACTTACACGGGAAGGACTAAACCCTGCAGAGGCCAAGGTGAAAGCTATTGCAGAGGCACGTGCACCTCAGAACGCAACAGAGGTGAGGAGTTTCCTGGGATTGGTTAATTTTTGTGCAAAGTTCATTCCTAATTTCGCTACAGTGGCAGAACCACTAAGGAAACTAACCAGGAAAGGTGTACCATTTCATTTTGGATCTGAGCAGAAGAAAGCATTCACAGTGCTGAAGCAAAGCCTGACAGATGCAAAAACTCTTGGATATTACGATCCGGCGGCATCAACCAAAGTCATAGCAGATGCCAGCCCGGTTGGTTTAGGAGCTGTATTGGTCCAGATGCATGATGGAGGACCAAGAATCATTGCCTATGCCAGCAGATCATTATCAGATGTGGAAAAAAGATACTCTCAGACAGAGAAAGAAGCACTCGGACTTGTATCGGCCTCTGAGAGGTTCCATGCATATTTATACGGCATTGAATTTGAACTCATCACAGATCATAAGCCATTAGAGGTGATCTATGCACCTAGATCCAAACCATGTGCCAGAATAGAGAGATGGGTACTCAGACTACAACCCTATAAATATAAAGTAATCCACATTGCAGGGAAAACAAACATTGCAGATCCGCTGTCCAGATTGGTGAAAGATGGATGTCCACAATCCAAGTCAGAATTGGGAACAGAAACAGAGAGCTTTGTACGCTTCATAGCTATTCAGTCAACACCGAAAGCTGTGACTACGAAAGAAGTCAAGAGAGAATCCGAACGTGATCCAGAACTCATGGAAGTAAGAGAATGCATACAGAGTGGACAATGGGACAAGTGTACTCACAAGGCTTACATTCACATTAGAGACCAACTTTGTTGCATCGGACAGTGTGTATTAAGAGGTTGCAGATTGGTGATACCGCAAAGATTGAGACCGAAGATCATATCCTTAGCGCATGAAGGACACCTAGGTATTGTTGGTACCAAGCAAAACCTCAGGACCAAGGTATGGTGGCCAGGTTGTGATAAAGACGCAGAGAAATTTGTTAAAACTTGTCATGGATGTCAAATCACAAGTAGGAGTAATCCGCCAGAACCGATCCGGAGTACGCAACTCCCGACAGGACCATGGATCGACGTAGCTGTTGATTTTCTTGGACCTTTACCGACGGGTGAATCAATTATGGTAGTGATAGATTACTACAGCAAATACTATGAGTACGTGGTGTTGAAGTCCACAACCACTGAAAAAATAATACAAGCATTAACAGAGATATTCGCAAGATATGGATTACCTGTTACATTATACTCTGACAATGGTCCACAATTCATTTCAGAGACATTTGCGGAATACATGAGGACCACAGGTATCCACCATCATAAAGTAACTCCGAAATGGCCGCAAGCCAACGGAGAAGTAGAGAGACAAAATCAGTCCATTGAAAAATGATTGAGGATTGCACACGCAGAAGGACAAAATTGGCGAGAAGCATTGCTATCTTATGTGGCTGTCTATCGAGCAACGCTTCATGCAACCACTGGAAAAAGTCCTGCAGAAGCATTTTTTGGGAGAAAAATCCGCACAAAAATGCCAGAAATAAAGGAAATCCGAGACGACCAGGAGATGAGGGACCACGATGCTGAAAAGAAAGGTGCAGCAAAGCTGTACACAGATTCGAAACGTGGAGCCAAGTACTCAGACATCATGCCAGGAGATAATGTTCTAGTGAGGCATGAAACTGGTGGTAAGCTAGACACACCTTATTACGATCAACCCTATACTGTCGTATCCAGAAGTGGCAGTATGGTGACAGTCAAGTCTCCGACTGGAGTCCTGTATAAGAGAAATGTATCAGGTGTAAAAAGGTACCAGTCCAGAGATACATCGAGCGAAGAGGTTGAAAGGCCAATACGAGATGCTGAAACCGAGAGACCTGATGATGTTCCAGAGGCAGTTACCAGCACTCCTGATGAAGTGACTAGAGCGCCAGAAACACCCGAAGCCGTGGCTAGCAGTATTTCCGACGCTGAGAATGAACAACCAAGAAGCGACGACAATATCGCAGGCAGGCCGAAACGAAACCGGAAAGTGCCCAAACGATACGAAGACTTTGTGCCATAGTTTTAATAAGAACTTTGGGACAGTATTTTAATCTTATATCATACAGTGCATGTATGAGTGCTGTAGGAAGTAAATTTTATGTAGTTGAGTTATAGTATTACCATTAGTTACGATGTTTGTATGTTTCCGAGGGATATTGTTAAGTGAAGGTAAAGTTTATTTCTGATTAAAGGAGGGATGTCATGATAATGAATGTGTATGAGATGTACCGGAAGTCACATGGTATGAGAGAGAGATAAGAGCACAAGCAGGAGAACAAAGGAAACTGGAAAATAAAGACATGAGAAGTTTACCTGATAAAACTTGTGTTTAATGTTTTATTAACTTCACATTTCGGGCCACAAATGTGACAATTATTGTCTGGGGTGTCATAATTAAATGCTATTTGCTTCTCAGATGTCAAAAGTTGACAATTATTCATTGAGTTTTCTCAGAAACATTTTTGTACTGTATCTAATGGTCAGGAACACACACTTTTATGGTACAAAGCTCAGCTTAAGAATTGGGGGTTTCTTTAGTATAGTGCACTGCTTTAGCAACAATGGAACTTGGCACAGGTAAATTTGGACAAATGTAAAGCAATAGGTTTCGTGTGTTTTGTTTTATTATAAGGAATGAACAAGAGGAAAAGCCCACTTGTTCATTCACTAAATTATTGAAACAAATGTTAAAGCATTCCTGCTATGAGTGTGAGGCTCTCAAGATATTTCATTCTGTATCAAAAAATGAAAATCCAAAATAATGTGAGACTCCCCTATCCAAGATAATCTCAAAAATCCTGCCTTCCATGTTTAAAAGGCTCATTGCAGATGAACAGGGGGAAGTTGTGCTGCTGTGAGTCATTATCTTCCATCACTGCAAAGGAACATCCATGCCATAGTGTCATGGAGTCATACTAATAGAAATAGGTCCACAGGCCCAGCTCATCTATGCTGAACAATATACCCTCCTACTTTAGTCCCATTGCACATATTAGGCTCATACCCCTCCAAGTCCATCCCATCCATATAATTTTACAAGTGTTTCTTCCTGAATATGAGCTCCAAGAATTTTATTTAATACAGATGCTCCTAAGGTTACAAACATTTGATTAATGGACAGCTGTATATAAAACTAGTGGGATGGATTTGCTTGCTGCCATCGGCTACAGGCTTCTTCTTCCAGGTGGGAACAGAGCCTTTCTATGTTCCCCCCACCCTACACTCTTTCCCTCTTCCTGCTCAATCGGCGTCTTGGTGGGGGATGGAAATTCACAACCTATGCCCCCCCCACCCCCCCAAACTAGTAATTGTGCCTGCCCAACTCAAATGGCACATGAAACTGTCACATAAATGACAGTTTGTGCACCCCTGCAGTTACCCTAATCCCCCCGATTAGATTGGTTCTGACGCCAACTCTGTTTCCGCTCCTCTTGGGGCATAACTACTGAACCAAGAAAAACTGGCAGCAGGGAGCAGACTCACTCACTGACTGAGTCAGTGAGGCTAGCTGGTGGCTGCTCTTGCTCATGCCTTCTCATGCTTCCATCACAACTATTCCAGTGATCCTCTCCCACACACTAATTATGTTCATTTCTGACTTATGAACAGTTCAGGTTATGAACCCTGTTGTAATCTGGGAAGGATCTGTATTAGATTAAACAATCACAAAGCTTAACCCTAAGATTGTGGTGATAGAGCACTAGTGATACTCCTGATCACTAGAGGAAGTCAGAGATGAATGTTGCAGTTGGGTTAGATGAAGAACATGGCTGCACCAGGAGGTTGTGAGTTGATAATAAAACCCATGTTTCTTTATTACTTAAAAGAAACATTGGATGATACCAGGAGTGTGTATTATAATCTGTATCATCAGAAAGCATAGAAAGTGTGAAGGATTGGGAACATCGACCTCGAGTGTCAGTTGTTCAAGCAATGATTCCCATGGTGTATCTGCAAGCCATTGGACTCGATAGCAAACCAGATACACGGAAGATTGCACTGCTACTTACCGTGACAGGACCTCAAGCACTAGAGGTTTTCAACACATTTGTTTTTGCTGAGGCAGATGACCAGGGAAAATTTGACAAGGTTATCAAGATGTTTGAAAAACCCTGCTCATTGAAGAAAAATGAAATGTTCGAGAGGTATTTGTTTCACATGCACATACAGCTGCAGGCAGAAAGCTTCGATACTTTCTTAACGAACTTGAAACTAAAAGCAAGAACATTGAATTTTGGGTCCCTACAAGATTCATTGATCCATGATCAAATTGTGTTCAGGATTATTGATAAGAAAGTGAGAGAGAGGTTGCTATGAGAGACAGAGCTTACCTTAGCTGGAGCTGTGAAGATGTACCATGCCAGTGAAGTAGCTCTGCAAATGTTTAGTGAGAGTGCAAAAGCCAGTGAAAATGAAGGCATAGCCACAGTGTCTGGGGACACACATAAACAAAGGATGAGACATAAGAATCAACAAAAAGATGGAGAGACAAGTATAAACGATGTGGCTTTCAACATGTACCAAAACAATGCCCAGCCTAAGGAAAAATTTGCCATAAGTGCAAAGGACAGAATCACTAAGCAAAGCAATGTTTTTCCAAAGGGAAACAAAACTAAAGTGAAAGTATGCACACTGTAGAAGAAACTGCCCTTAGTGATGCATATCATTTTAAACCAACAGACACTGAACAGCCAAGCGTGATCGGAGTTGAGCAGGACAAGTGGACTGTGTCATTGCATGCAAATGGAGCAGATATTCCTTTCAACCTGGACACAGGGTAAAAGCCAATTTGATCTATGAGCGTGACATCAGGGCAATGAAGATAAAGCCATACATCCATTCAAATTCTGTTCAGTTCAAAGCCTACAATGGACAGTGTATTATCACGAAAGGTACATGTAGACGAAAGGTGAAAGTCAAAGATAAAGTGCAGCATCTCATGTTTGTAGTAGTCCTAGATGGACATGACTCACTGCTTGGTGACAAAGCATGTGAAAACTTAGGCTTAGTTATAAGGGTGTACTGCATTATCAGCGCCGATGCATGGAACAGAGTAGAGAAAATACTGGATCAATTTCCAGTCATCTTCAAGAGTAATGGAATTCTATGATTCACTGAAAATATACAGTTAAAGAGGATGGACAGACAGTAATGCATGCCCCGAGGTGGGATGCAGCGGCACTAAAACAAAAGCTCAAGCAGGAACATGACCCAATAACATCACTAGGGGTCATAAAGAAAATGGAGGAGCCCACATAATGGGTGAATATAATGGTGTGTGTCAAAAAGAGGAATGGTGACCTACGCATGTGCACGGACCTGAAAGACTTGAATGTCAATATAAAGACAGAACATGATCAGATTCCAACCAGGGATGAAATTACAAGTGAGATGGCTGGTGCAAAGTTTTTCACTAAATTGGATAGATCCCAGGGCTTCGGGCAAATAAAAGCACATGAAGATAGCACAAAATACTGTACATTCAATACACCATTAAGCCGATACTCTTGTCTGAGGATGCCTTTTGGAATTTCCTCAGCATCTGAAGTGTTCCACAGGACAATGGAGCACATCATAGAAGGCATAAATGGGCTATGTGTGTATACAGATGACCTAATCCTATATGGATCCACACAGGAACAACACAATGAGAGGCTCATCAAAGTTCTACAACACATGCATCCAGAAGTATGGATTAAAGTTAAACAGAGCAAAATATCAGTTTGGTGTGAAGGAAATCACTCTCTAAGAGATAAGCTATTGGAGGCAGGGGTGGAGCCAGACAAGAGGAAGGTGAAAACCATTCTAGAGATGCCCAAACCTACTGGGAATGTTCAATGAGTGCTGGGAATGATCAATTACATTGGTAAATTCATTCCAAACTTGTCTTCCAAAACAATGTACCTAAGGAAGTTGTTACAGGACAAATGTGAATTCAAGAGGACATCCAACCACAAGGAAGAATGGGAACAACAGAAGTTCATTCTAACTACAGAACTAGTGCTTTTGACATTCTTTGACCTACCCAGAAGGACAAAAATATCTACGGATGCTTCAAAAGATTGAATAGGTGCCGTACCACCTCAGGCTGTGGAGAAGATTAGAGGACAGTTGCATACACATCAAGGACGATGACAACATCTGAATGTCAGTATTCAGAGATAGAGAAAGAGTGCCTAAGTCTGGTCTATGGACTCGAGAGATTTCACAGTTATGTAAATGGTCTACCAACATTCGTGGTTGAGACAGATCTCAAGCCATTAATAGCAATAATCAAGAAAACTCTCAGTGAGATGTCAGCGCGAATCCAATGACTGATGATGAAACTACAAGGTTATGTCTTTGAATTGATGTAAACACCAGGGAAACTTGTTGTGTTAGCTGATGTGTTGTCCAGGGTAATGACACATAGTGAAGGGCCCAATGAGAGTTCCACAGAGACAGATATGAATCTCCAAGTGAACCTGATCACTGAATCACTTCCTGTATCTGAATTGAAATTCAAGCAGATCACATCTGAAATCATTCTACAGAAGGTCAACAAGAATCTGAATGAATGATGGCTAGAGGTGAATGTCAGCCATACTACAACATTAGACCTGAGCTGAGCAATGTCAATGGGGTTATATTGTATTCAAATGGAGCAGAATTATCATTCCTCAATCACTGCAACAAGGGATACTGAAAGGGTTGTATGAGGGGCATCTTAGAATGTTAAAGTGGAAGAGAGGGCAAGAATGTTGTTTATTGGCCAGGGATAAATGCTGACATTGACAGGATGGTTTCAAGCTGTGAGAGCTGGTTGAGACATTACGCAAAACAGAGAAAGGAACCCATGATCATAACTGATTTACCAGTGGAACCATAGCAAAAAGTGGGGACTCATTTGTTCCATCTGGAACAAATGAATTATCTGCTGGTCATTGACTATGCATCAAACTATTCAGAGATTGTGCTGCTTTCTAACATGTCTACTGCTTGTGTGATTAAAATATATTAAATTGATCTTTGCAAGATGGAATTCCTTAATAATTTACAGTGTGAATGAACCAGCTGAAACAGCTGAAGGCAATTCCAGAATTTTGCAGAAGAGTATGATTTCCAACATGTGACTTCACATTCTCTGCATCCCCAGTCAAACAGTAAAGCATGAAAAGGAGTTCACATATTTAAACAACTGCTCAGATCCTTATTTAGCTCTGTTGATTTACTGAGCTTCACCACTTGAACATGACATGTCACTTGCTGAGCTCCTGATGAGACATAGACGCACAACAATTCTCCACTCTGCAAACAAGGACAGAGATGTCAAACAGAAACAAAAAGGTCTGTAAAGGAGACAAAAAGCAAACTATGACAAGTCTGAAAGAAGCTTAGGGCCAATGGCACAACATGACACAATGAGACTCAGATATTCAAACACCTGGGACAAGAAGGCCACTGTTAAGGAGGAAATAAATCCAAGATCCTACACTGTAATACTGAGGAGGAATCGAAAGAGTCTGCTGAAAACGTAAGGGACACTGCAAGAGCAGATAAATGCAGAATATCCAGCCTGCACAGCAACAGAGGAAATACCACCAGTGCTAGTAAGTAGTGGACTAGCAAGTAGTGGACTAGCAGAGCTGACACAAGCACCTGTGTTAAGTTGATTCACACATGTTATCAAAGCATCTGACAGGCTGAATCTCTGAAAGAAAAAGAACGGCACACTTAAAAGTTTGTGTTGCTGATGTTTGTTTATGTTGTATATAACTTTGAATTGAAATGAATACTGTATTAGTGTGTCATGTTGGTAGATTGAACATCTAGCAACATGACACTAGACATTCATATTGTCATAGAGCACTAGCAATACTTCTGATGACTAGAGGGAGTCAGAGATGAATGTTGCAGTTCAGGTTAGATGAAGAGTATGGCTGAACCACGAGGTTGTGAGTTGTTAATACAATATTGTTAATACCAAAAGAACCCAATTTTCTTTATTACTTAAAAGAAAAATCCCATGGTACCAGGAGTGTGTATTAATCAGTATCATCGCAAGGACCATGGCCCATTAGAGGTACAAGGCCAGAGAGATTAGAAGACAAGAATTGTTAAATGAATGTTTCACATGCTTGCTCAATATTCTTTGCTTGATTTTAAGTTTAATCTTTAATACCATTATCAGTGACATTCATGTACACATGATAATATTCTACTTACTGAATAAAATCATGTTACAAGCATTACTCGGTATAATGCGATGTGGATGTTGTGCGAACACCATATTATATACTTAACAAAGCTATATGGGATACTGAACTTACAATAAATTAAATTGTTCAATTTTTTAAAAACTTTTAAAACTTTTAAGTAAACACTTTCTTAGCCTTTATCACACACAATTTAACAAAGAGGATCAGGGTCATCCACGTCACTGTTCTCAACTTCCACATAGTGATCCACTGGAAGAGTTTCAGGTTCAATAACCTCCATTGATGAAATGTCTCTCTGTAATGCCTGAAGTACCCGGTTGAGGCTCTTCTTGACAGATGTTGGCTTCTTCAGGAATATGGCCAGTGATGTTTCCCTAGTTTGCTTTTTCCTTTCTTCATAAATTTCTTTAAATGCAGCAAACACTGAATGAGCATCTCTCTATCAGTAAAAATTGTTCAGTGTTTGAGTCCATCTCTTCAGCAAGCTGTTAAGGTCTGTAAAGAATTTGGCTAACCCCTTACAGAGAACCTCTTCTACACCTGTTCTTCTTCTCCTTCTGCAGTTTCCTATTCCCTTGCCTCTTCTTCAGCTATTCACTCTTGCTCTAGCTCCAGCAATTCTTCATTTGTCACTATATCAGGAACCAGCTCTTCAATGTCCTCATCATCTATGCCCAGGTTCAGGTTTGTTGTTTACCATGTTGACATCAGTTCTATTAATCCTGCAAATTACACTTCAGAATTTTTTCCCATTTGCCATTCATGTACTCTTTGGTTACATCATCCCAGGCCCAAGCAAGGTTCTTTATGGAGTGGAAGAAGTTGTACTCCTTCCAGAACTGCATCAGAGTCTTGCCAGTGTCTGCAGCAACAGCCTGAACAAAAGTCCTCCTCCAGTAGTAGGTCTTGAATGCTGCAATAATCCCTTGGTCCATTGGCTGGATTAAAGAGGTGGTGTTTAGTGGGAGGAACACCACTCTGATGTTGGGGTGGAGGTCACCAGTGAAAGGGGGACGTCCTGGAGCATTGCCTTCAATGAGCAAAACCTTGAAAGGTATGCCTTCTTCCAAGCAGTACTTCTCAATTTCATTGGCATGGTAATAGAGAAGGGCATCCTGAAACAGCATTTGTCATCCAGGACTTTTTATTGTTCCTGTAATGACCAATAAGGTGTGTTTGGTAATGTTCTTGAGAGCCCTGTGGTTTCACTATGCCAAATAAGAAATGGCTTTAACTGTTACCCCTCTACCAACAGACTGATCAACAACAAACTCAATCATGGACCAATTTAAGGACTCTTACTTGTGCACTTTATTGATGTTCTTTGCTCTCCCTGTATTTCACAGTTTGTTTACATTCATTATCTGTTTACAGTTCTTTTGATTATTTACATGTTTATGCTGTGTGATTAATTGTTTGGTCTACCAATTAGTGGTAATTCTGTCTCGCCCACAGAAAAAAATGAATCTCAGGGTTGTATGTGATGTCATGTAGGTACTCTGACAATAAATTTGAAGTCTGAACATTGCTTCCTAACAACACCGTCACTCTGTCTTCAAAAGCCTAAGCCTGGCATTGACGTGGCCCCCTTATGGGCAAAGGTCCTTGCAGGCATTCGCTTCTAGAATAAGGCTTTGTCCATATTAAAAATTTGCTGGGGCAAATAACCTCCCTCTATAATTATAATCTAAGGTTTCACAAGTTCTTCTGCTGTGCAGACTCACCACTCACTTTACGCAGCAAAAAATGTTGTTTGAAGCGCCTGAACCACCCAAAGTTAGCACTAAACTCAATAGCCTGGCCCTGCTTTCTTTAACCGTCTGCAACAAGCTTCGTGTCTTAGCAGTGATTGTCAATGTGCTGATGTGTTTGGTCCTTCATCCACATCATTGGCAATTTCTCCATATCTGATATACCTGAGACCTATCCCTCGCACATTTTCGTTAGCCTTGTAGCTTTCAGTGGAGCCAATCCTTTAACAGCTTGGATAATTTTTCTTCTGTTTTTCTCGTGTGCAACATGTCTAAATCACGAGCAATAGGATTCACTGTTTTTCCTCCTTTGTATTGTTGAATAACCTTTTGTTTCACTTCCAAATCAATACTTATCCTTTGCCTCTTGCTGCTGGTGCTATTACTACCACTAATTTTGCTGTGTTTGGGAGCCATGATAGAAAGAAAGTACAGTTCAGTACCTACATACATAAGCCTTTGTATATAAAAGACATGAGACATGTGTTGCATGTGGGAAGTTGTTGCACACATCCAGTTACATTCATTTTGTCCCATCCTCGATTGGGATTTCTGAACTCTATTATAACAGACGTATATGTCTGTATAATGTTGCCAGAAAGGACGTTAAACAATGCATACCTGTATTTAAGAATCAGAATGCTGATCTACTTTTATGTCACATTTTTAAAATAATAGCATGATTCACAGGTGCATTGGTAGCCAAAAATGGAACTCTATCCAAAATGGGAAGATATCTCAGAAGTGACAAAAATCTTCGAACCACAGAATATTACATCACAGAAACAGCCCCTTCAGCCCTTCTAAAGTATGCCAAACTATTATTCTGCTAGTCCCATTGAGCTGCACCCGGACCATATCTCTCCATACACCTCCCACCCATGTACCTGCCCAAATTTTACTTAAATGTTGAAATAAATGAGATAGGTTTTGGCAAAGTTCTTAAAGTATGAGAGGAGGAATAAGTTGGGGAGCTGGAGTAATTTAAATAGGGGCTTCAAGGGTGGAATCAGAATCACAGGACTCAGAATCAGAATTTATTGTCTTGAATAAGTCATGAAATTTGTTGTTTTGTGGCAGAATCACAGTGGAAACATTCACATAAACCACCTTACAACAATAAATAAAAATAGTGGACAAAAAGTTAAAGTAAGGCAGTGTCTTTGGTTCATTGATTATTCAGGAATCTGATGGCAGTGGGGAAGAAGCTGTCCTTGTGCCACTGAGTGCTCATCTTTAGGCTTCTGTACCTTTCTCCTGATGGAGGCAGAGTGAAGAGGGAATGGACTGGGCACTGGGGACTTTGAGGATAGAGGCTACTTTTTAAAGAAACTGCTGCATGTAGATGTCCTCGATGGAGTGAAGTCTGGTGCCCATGATGTCAAGGCGGAGTTAATAGTCCTCTGAGTTTTTTCTTGTCCTGAGCATTAGCATCTCTGTATCAGATAGTGATGCAACCAGCCAGAATGGTCTCCACAAGTTTTTGAGTCTTCAGTGACATACTGAATCTCCTCAAACACTTCACAAAGTATAGATTCTGGCAAGCCTTCTTTGTGATTGGATTGACAGAGAGGCACCAGGACAGATCCTCGGAGATGTTGACACCCAGAAATTTGGACTTCTTGACCCTCTCCACTATTGAGGCCTTGATAAGGACTGGATGATGTTCCCCTGACTTCCTCCTGAAGTCCACAAAACCAAGGCTCCATGGTTTTGCTAACATTGAGCGCATGGTTGTTGGAGTGATGCCACTCAACAAGCTGATCTATCTCGCTCATGCATGCTTCCACATTGCTGATTATTATTCTCCCAACAATTGTGATGTCATCAGCAAATTTGTAGATAGCATTGGAATTGTACCTGGTCACTGTCATGGGTGTATAATGAGTAGATTACCTGGGTTAAGCATTCATCCTTGGGGTTCACCTGTGTTGATAGTCAGTAAGGAGGAGATGTTGTTTCCAATTTGGACTGACTATGGTCTTCCAATGAAAAAGACAAGAAACCAGTTGCAGAGGAGGGTGGAGAGGCCCAGGGTTTGTAGTTTCTTGACCAGCACTGAGGGAATAATGGTGTTGAAGACTGAGCGGTAGTTGATGAAGAGCAGATATATATATGAGTTGCTGTTTTTCGAGGAGATCCAGAGATGAATGGAGAGCCAGCAATATTGGATCCTCTGTGGAGCGATTGTGCTGATAGCCGAATTGCAGTGGCTCCAGCGGATAGAATTTCAGTGGATCCAGAAATTTTCAATAGTTGCATTCTTTAAGAAAATGCATTGAATGCATAATAGACTGTAATGTTAGAACACAGAGAGGAAATCTAAGGGCCAAAGCCTCTTAGATGTTAGACTCATTTTTAAAAAATATACTATTGCTGGTAATGTCATTGTTCATACTTTATTCCCTTTATTATAAATTAAGAGGAAATACTTAATGCTGTTATGGGGGGGTGGAGGGGAGAAGGCAAGAGATGATAGGTGGAGAAGGGAGGGAGGGGACAGCAGAAATCAGGGGCAGGATGGATGACTGGGTGGGTGCAGGGGGAAGGGAGGAAGGAAGAACTGGAAAAACTGGAAATTGGAGGGGAAAATAGTGTGAGCAGGTTACCAGAAAGCAGAGGTCTATTTTAATGCCATCTTCCTGGAGAGTGCCCAGATGAAAAATAAGGTGTTCCTCCAATCTGCAGGTGGTCAGTACATAAGGCCATGGACAAACAGAATTGAAATGGTGGCTACTGGGAGGTCTCTGTGGTAGTGGAGGGAGCAGAGGTGCTCAGTGAAGTGAGCTTCTAATTTGTGAACAATGAGGATAAACCCCTTTCAGGAACAGCCAGGGAAATCAAGCTGGAGATCCCCCCCCCCACCCCTTTTTATTAATAATGCACCAGCAGGTTCACGATCCTCAAGGCACACTTCTCTGCCCTCAGTGTGACAAGTCAGAAGACAAAGTACAGTTTACTTGTGGCGCATCTTCCAGAGCAAATTGCCTGTGAAGTGGTGGATGTTTTAATTGATCTGGATGGTAATCTCCCATACAACATCCTTCAGGCTGCTATACTGCGGTGTACTCAGCCATCTTGGGAGGCTTCTATTACCAACTTACTAGTGGATGACAACCTAGGCAATAAGCAACTAGTACCGATGCTGAGGAAATGGCACAGGCTGGCTAGGGCAGACTCAGTTGAAGGAGATTTTTGGAAACATTGGTTCCTCCAATGTTTACTTTGGCGAGTTCAAGGACATTTGGTGCACATGATGCAACAAAGCTAGGTAGACAGTGGCCCAGGGACTCTCCAAACAAATTCATTTTAAAGCCTTTAAATACACCCAAGCATGTTTTAATTTGGTCAGACAGCTGCAGTATGGACCAGAGACAAATGAACATTTTGACGCCTGCAGAGGAAACTATTCCCAGGACTGGCAACCTTGAAGCTCACATAATGGTATGAGCACAGGAACATCTAAGTGGAGGAGATTTGCTTATTCTTCAAGAAATAAACGGTAATCAAGCCCTTACCAGAAAAACTTGACCCCAAAACCACCGAAATTAATCATTCTACCTCTGAACTGAAAACTATGCTGGATAAGCTGAGCTTCCGCATCGCTGAGGTGGAGGAGTGTGTTGGCGTGGCAGAGGACTGGTTGGTAGAGCTGGGCTCCTGTATTATTAAGTTGAGGAAGGAAAATGATCTTTTAATGGAGAAAGTCAACCAAATGGAAAACTACAGCTGACGCAACAACATAATTGTCATTTATCTTCAGGAAAGCTGTGAGGAAAATGACCCTGTAAACCTTTTTGCTAACTGGATTCCAACCACTCTGGGAATTTCATTGAGCCCCTGATAATAGAGAGAGCACATCAGGCTCTTGCATCCCATCCAGATGCAGATGAGAGACCATGGCCTGTCCTGAAATTCCTGTTCAAATATCAAGACTGGGGTAATCCTAAGTATCGCTGCATGGTGGTCCAGAGAGAATAAGGGTCCCATCATGTACTATGATAAGCCTGTCCTCTTTTTTCCCAACCTGAGTGCCAGTTTAATCTAATTCAGGAAGGAGTAAGACCAAGTTAAGAGAGAACTTCAGTCTAAGGATATTCTGTTTGTTCTATTCCAGCCTACAACACTGAGGATGACACTCCCGATGGAAGGAGAAGATTCTTCAAACACCTAATGAAGCAGCAGCATTCCTGCATGACTCTCCAGGAGAAAAATAACAGATGAGAACAGGGGATGAAAACTGAAGAGACAGCCCTAGTTTTTATGAGCTGCTATGTCTAAATTCTTAAAACTGTCATCATTCTTGTTGTTTTAAAGACATTCTAGATAATGTAATGTGATGTCAGCATTCACAGTTTACATTTGATAGCTTAAGTTGACTAATTTCCGTATTACCAATTTTTGAAAAGGGTGTTTTCAGTATTTGTAATAATTCATTGTTTCATTTAAAATTGGATATTTATGTATGGTAATTCATGTTTTCAGAGGCCTGGGCTGGATAGAATGTTTATGAATCAGCTAGATATGACATGCTTGACAAGTGCAGAGTGCACATTCCAGTTTATAGGTAGATGGTGCCGAATGTTCACTAGTTGGTGCTGGGGCAGGTGTCTGGGTTTTTTTTTCTTTATTGTCAGTGCTTTATTTTACTTTTTGCTATTTTACTACAAGAGACACATTTTTGCTTGCACAGGGATTCCACAAATAGGTCTTAAACTTTGATAGATGTATGTGCTTATTGTTGATGAACTGGGTAGTGAAATTTGTCAGGAGTTAAACAAACTGGTTAAAAGGAAAAGAGTTCTGATATACCTGAAAAAACTGAAAATTGATATTTGCTTTTACACAAGAAACCCATATTACCACATAGGAGTATAAGAAACTGAGGAGAGAATGGGTAGGACATGAATTATCATCATCCTTCAACTCCAAAGTTGTGGGGGGGTGGGGGGGGAGAAGAAAGGTGGCTATTTTGATAAATAAAAATATTCCAGTGATGATTGGAGAAACTATTATTGATCCATCAAGCTGATATATATTAATTAATTGTCAGAATTACTCAGAATACTGGACACTTTTAAATTTATATGCATCTAACTATAACGATGAATCCTTTATTCAGGATATTTTTCTCAAGGTATTAGGGGTGGGGCAACAAAATCTACTTGCAGGGAGTAACTTTAATTTTGCTTGAATCCTGTTCCTGATAAGTCAAACTTGACAGAAGGCAATATAAAAGCAGCCAAAACTACCTTGGCTTTTATGAAAGATCTAAATTTGATAGATGTTTGGAGACAAATGCACCCTCAAATCACAAACTATTCTTTCTATTCCTTCCCTCATAACTCTCATACTAGGATTGACCTTTTTCTGTTGTGAACACAGCTAATTCATAGAACATAAGAATCTGAATACTTACCTGGAATCCTGTTGGATCATTCACCGTTGACTAATTCATTTAGATGGTGTTTTAACCCCACCCTTCTTCAAAAACCTGATTTTTGTAAGTTTATTAGGGACCAGATAAAGTTAATTTGTGAAACAAACTGTGCCTCCTCTCCCAATAGTTTTTTTTTTAAAATGGGACACACTAAACACTTAATTAATGGGACAAATAATCTCATATACCAAAGGTATTAAGAAGAAATACATGACAGAAATAAAAGAACTGGAAGCAGAAATTTTGAAATTGGAAAATGAGTTCCAACAGCATGGTTCCAAGGAATTATATCAATCACCTTTGAACAAAAAGCTCAAATACAACACATTACTCTCTTATAGAATTGAAAAAGCCATTTTAAGAATTAAACAAAGATATTATGAATTTGGAGAGAAGGCATACAAAGTTGTGCCCCGGCAACTGAAAACAGAAGAAAGCTCAAGGAAAATTAATACAATTCAAATTGAAACAAGTTCAGTTTCATATAATCCAATAGAAATTAATGATACATTTAAACAGTTTTATACAAATTATATAGATTGGAATTGCCAGAAGACCTGACAAAGATTGATGAATTTCTGTCCACTTGAGTTGCCCAAACTTGGCCAAGAAGACCTTCACTCAAAAAAAAAATTGATAAGGCCTTAGGCTCACTACAATCTAATAAATGACCAGGAGAAGAATGAATTCCCCTGAATTTTACAGAGAATTTAAGGATTTATTCAACCTTCTCATCGTGGATGTTATTAACAGCATCTACAACTCATACTCTCTCAGAATCATTTTCTACTGTGATTCATAACAAATAGAGAGACCCATTAAAGTGCTCTTCATTTTGGCCCATTTCATCATTAAATTCAGACTATAAATAGATCTCTAAGGCCCTGGCTAACAGGTTTGGCAAATATTTGCCAAAATTAATAAATCCAGACCAGAGTGATTTAATTTTGAAATGTCTGTCAGCTAACAATTTATGTAGGATCTTTAGGTTCTATCAAAATCTAGGACTGAGTCTAGTATAGGTGTAGCTTTAGATGCTGAAAAGGCCTTCAATAGGCTGGAGTGGCCATATTTATTTAAAGTTTTGGCCAAGTTTGGGTTTGAGCAGTTTGTTTATTAATTGGGTAAAAACCCTCTTTCATGAACCCCAAGCCAAAATGACCACAAACGAACAGATCTAGACAGCGTTTCCCTTGAGTAGATTGAGTCGACAGGGCTGCCCTTTGTCTCCAGGACTCTTTGTCCTGGCTATTGAGCTCCTAGCTGAAGCAATTAGATAGGATCCTGATATAAAAGTTTTCAGAAAAATCATAAAATTAACCTCCTGGCAGAAGCCATTATTTTGTTCTTACATAACCTCTTAACTCCCTCACCAAATTACAGACTCTATTAAATGCTTATGGTGTTATTTCAGGATATAGGTGAATTGGGAAAAAAGTGAAATTATTCCACTAATGAGTTTTGATTACACTGAGTATCAGTGAACAAGCCCATTTTAATGGCTTACGAATGGTATAAAATATCTTGGAATAACTGTATATAATGACCTTAAAAATCTGTATAAATTGCTCAGTAGAATTGAAGATGATCTGCGTAGGTGGATCAGTTTGCCCATCACTCTAATTGGCAGAGTCAACTATATTCGTTTAGGTTGCAGTATCTTTTCTAGCCCTTGCCAATTTCACTACCCCAAACCTTCTTTTAAATCGTCAAAAAAATATGGAATTGTAAAGTGTCCAGAGTATATATGGAAAAATTAACATGGGATTATAGATTGGGGGCCTTCGTTTACCCAGTTTTAAAAATTATTATTTGGCAGTTCAAACTTGATTTATTTCATCCTTTTATGAGGGCGACAGTGTCCCCTCCTGGATACAAATTGGACTGCACTTTCTGAAAGAGAAAGTATTCAGTGATTGTATTTATAAATGGAACTCCAGGATTATATCAGCAAGACAGACATCCTATTTTAAAGCATTTGATTAAAATATGGTGTGAGACTCATGGAAGTTTTGGACTGGAAATGGGACTGTCACCAAAAACACCTCTGAGACAAAATGAACTCTAAATAACAAGATTCTGGAAACTTGGCATCATAAAGGGATCCAAAACATTTGGAAGACAATTACAAGAAAGGACTTTTCATGTCCCTTGAACAATTGAAGAAGGAAAATGACTTGTCCATCAAATCCTTCTTCTGCTATCTTTAGTCAAGGTATTTTCTTAAAGCCAACCTGGGTCCTGAAATAACTTTACCTGTACTTACTGATGTGGAGAAACTGCTTCATGAGAGAAATGTATGCAAATTTATCTCTAAAATGTATTCCTTATTGCTGAACGAAAGGCCAAAGCTAGGTTTGCATAAATCAAGAATGAGATGGAAATCAGATCTCAATTGATGAACAGCTCTGGTCAGATTTGTGTCAAGGCATTTTGCCAGCTACCATTAATGCCTGGTACAGACTAGTTCACTGTAATTTCCTCCATCAACTGTACTTCACCCCACAAAAACTACATAAATATAAACATGAATTGTCAGAGATGTGCTTCAGATGTGGTATAGAGGTTGGCTCCTACCTGGCTTTGTACGAAGCTGAGGCCCCTTTGGTACAATCTCTGTGACACCTTGGTCCAAGGTCATAGGAGTCACCTTCCCATAGATCCTGAGCTTTGCTTATTGGGGAATTTCCTGAGTGTCAGTAGATCTTTAACCAATTCCAAAATTAAATTTATGGAAATCATTTTATGTGTGGCCAGAAAATGCATAACAGTAACGTGCAAATTTGATTCCCTTCTCATTGATAGATAGTCTTTGGAAATGAACAGTTGTATTGCTCTTGAGAAGATTACAAATAGTCTTAGAAAAGGATACAATACATTTCTGAAAATTTGGCAGCCTTACCTAGAATATGGATGCACTTCACTGATGCCACTATTTTTTTTTTTTTTTTTTTTCTTCTTTGGCTTGGCTTCGCGGACGAAGATTTATGGAGGGGGTAAAAAGTCCACGTCAGCTGCAGGCTCGTTTGTGGCTGACCAGTCCGATGCGGGACAGGCAGACACGATTGCAGCGGTTGCAAGGGAAAATTGGTTGGTTGGGGTTGGGTGTTGGGTTTTTCCTCCTTTGCCTTTTGTCAGTGAGGTGGGCTCTGCGGTCTTCTTCAAAGGAGGCTGCTGCCCGCCAAACTGTGAGGCGCCAAGATGCACGGTTTGAGGCGTTATCAGCCCACTGGCGGTGGTCAATGTGGCAGGCACCAAGAGATTTCTTTAGGCAGTCCTTGTACCTTTTCTTTGGTGCACCTCTGTCACGGTGGCCAGTGGAGAGCTCGCCATATAATACGATCTTGGGAAGGCGATGGTCCTCCATTCTGGAGACGTGACCCATCCAGCGCAGCTGGATCTTCAGCAGCGTGGACTCGATGCTGTCGACCTCTGCCATCTCGAGTACCTCGACGTTAGGGGTGTGAGCGCTCCAATGGATGTTGAGGATGGAGCGGAGACAACGCTGGTGGAAGCGTTCTAGGAGCCGTAGGTGGTGCCGGTAGAGGACCCATGATTCGGAGCCGAACAGGAGTGTGGGTATGACAACGGCTCTGTATACGCTTATCTTTGTGAGGTTTTTCAGTTGGTTGTTTTTCCAGACTCTTTTGTGTAGTCTTCCAAAGGCGCTATTTGCCTTGGCGAGTCTGTTGTCTATCTCATTGTCGATCCTTGCATCTGATGAAATGGTGCAGCCGAGATAGGTAAACTGGTTGACCGTTTTGAGTTTTGTGTGCCCGATGGAGATGTGGGGGGGCTGGTAGTCATGGTGGGGAGCTGGCTGATGGAGGACCTCAGTTTTCTTCAGGCTGACTTCCAGGCCAAACATTTTGGCAGTTTCCGCAAAGCAGGACGTCAAGCGCTGAAGAGCTGGCTCTGAATGGGCAACTAAAGCGGCATCATCTGCAAAGAGTAGTTCACGGACAAGTTTCTCTTGTGTCTTGGTGTGAGCTTGCAGGCGCCTCAGATAGAAGAGACTGCCATCCGTGCGGTACCGGATGTAAACAGCGTCTTCATTGTTGGGGTCTTTCATGGCTTGGTTCAGCATCATGCTGAAGAAGATTGAAAAGAGGGTTGGTGCGAGAACACAGCCTTGCTTCACGCCATTGTTAATGGAGAAGGGTTCAGAGAGCTCATTGCTGTATCTGACCCGACCTTGTTGGTTTTCGTGCAGTTGGATAATCATGTTGAGGAACTTTGGGGGACATCCGATGCGCTCTAGTATTTGCCAAAGCCCTTTCCTGCTCACGGTGTCGAAGGCTTTGGTGAGGTCAACAAAGGTGATGTAGAGTCCTTTGTTTTGTTCTCTGCACTTTTCTTGGAGCTGTCTGAGGGCAAAGACCATGTCAGTGGTTCCTCTGTTTGCGCGAAAGCCGCACTGTGATTCTGGGAGAATATTCTCAGCGACACTAGGTATTATTCTATTTAGTAGAATCCTAGCGAAGATTTTGCCTGCAATGGAGAGCAACGTGATTCCCCTGTAGTTTGAGCAGTCTGATTTCTCGCCTTTGTTTTTGTACAGGGTGATGATGGTGGCATCACGAAGATCCTGAGGCAGTTTACCTTGGTCCCAACAAAGCTTGAAAAACTCATGCAGTTTGGCATGCAGAGTTTTGCCGCCAGCCTTCCAGACTTCTGGGGGGATTCCATCCATACCTGCTGCTTTGCCACTTTTCAGTTGTTCGATTGCCTTATATGTCTCATCCAGGGTGGGAACCTCATCCAGCTCTAGCCTTAGGGGCTGTTGAGGGAGCTGGAGCAGGGCGGAATCTTGGACTGAGCGGTTGGTACTGAAAAGAGATTGGAAGTGTTCTGACCATCGGTTGAGGATAGAGATCTTGTCGCTGAGGAGGACTTTGCCGTCTGAGCTGCGCAGCGGGCTTTGGACTTGGGGTGAGGGGCCGTACACAGCCTTTAGAGCCTCGTAGAAACCCCTGAAGTCGCCAATGTCCGCGCTGAGCTGTGTTCGTTTGGCGGCGGCCTCTTTAAAGGATATAGCACTGTGTTAGTACAGTGTCTCTATGTGTTTCATTGTATGCACTGACGGTGTTTTCCTTTTACCAACAACCTTGAAGATTGACTGGCCTAAACTGCTGTAATTATTGAAACCAAAATAATCAAGCTTATAACACTCCAAAGGAAAATAACGAGTTAGAGCAGTCATCTTCAGCTTGTTTTGGCTATAGATCCTTTAGGACTCTGGTCAAAATTTATTGGCCCACTTCCCTGTATAGCAATCATGTTAGTTTCTCTCCTACCTACTAAATAAAATACATAAAAATATTTTATGATTTCAGTCCGAGGCCCTTCTTTAAATATGCTGCAGTTCCCAGTGGAGCTGTATGGCCCCAGTTGAGAATGGCTGATTTAGAACATGCATACCAGAGAAAGTTTTGACTTTATTAATTTTTTTTTGCTGGAGCTGTTGTAACAGCAGTGCTTCCACTGGTGTGGACCTGGGGAAAGCAGGGAGTGGAGACATGGCGCTCTTCCACATGGTAAAACCACCTGATCCTAATGCTGATGACTCTGTACAGGCTTGGTATGGCCTGTTAAAGGAGCCAATGGTGTTTCTATTTAAAATCCTGCAACCACAGGGTCTAAGCCCAAGATGACAGTGCCTGTCCTCGGCAGCAGCCATGAAGGTTTGAAATTCCAGGGGTATAGCAGATCTTTGCAGATCAGAAGCGGGAAGAATACCTTCTGTTGAGAAAAAGAAGCAGAGGAAATAATCCAACAGGACAATGACTACGGCAATGGAGTAGTAAAGGGCTCAGCGGTTGAAGGACTCAGACTGGCTGCGGGATGTTGCTGGCTGCGGGCAACTTGCAGTCAAAGGACTCACAGAGACTGCAGGCTGCTGGAAACTGGCTCATGGGAAGCAGGTAGCGGAACCAGGATTTAAGAGGGTGCTGAGGGCAAGAAGGGCTCCCGAAGTGCCTCAGGTGCTAAAGGTTTCCTGATTATATCAGAGGTTTAGATTTGAAGCTCAGATTGCCAACAGATGGAATAGGGGTCGGTGCAGCTGTTGGAGCTGGAGGTAAATCCACTGACACTCACTGATTTTGAAGGGACTCTCCTTGGCTTCTCTTTCTTTGACTGTAAGGAGCGACAGGCAATACTAATGGCAACTCTTTGCAATACAAGAATCTTGAATCTCTTATTGTATATTTGTATATTTAATTAAGGTATAGAATTCAAATATGTAAATATATATGGAATGACAATTGTGAAATAGAAAGATAAAACATTTCAATTTATTTTGATCGTTGATTCTTTCATGGAAAATGTTTTCATACATGATGGCTCAACTTAAACTTCACAGCTTCCAAATTTTCCAAAAATCTCCTAGAATCTCCAGGTCTACTTTCCCCATGACAAACTTTGCAAAGCTGACTTCAACAACTTGGCTATCATCTGAAATAACTTTCATGGCTTAAATGAAGTGCAGCTTGTTCATGTCTCAACTCCTATCAGAGGTATGAATTCAATGAGTGTACTGGGAAATTTCAACATTAATCATCTCCACGCTCCATCTCAAAAAAGAGTGAGAAATATATCCAGATGATTGTATTGTAAGTCATTAGAAGTTTGATTTTATCGTCATAGATTTTATGAGTTGTGTTCCAATGCCTCTATGTCTTAGTCAATGCATTAATAAATCTAATTTGTTTTTGACAGCATATGTTCTAACAGTGTGATGTGGATAGCTTAAATGATTTATATGACTTAATTAGGGATAATCTTGTTGCATACACATGGTAAATATAATGATATAAATTGTATATATAGGATGCTTGTTTAGGAAGATCATCTATTCAGGCAATAAGCCATCTCCTGAACCTTCATATAACAGAAAGCACGTGTAAGAGTTAAAATCTATGACTTACAGGAACACCCCAAGGCTTTTAACAGGGATCAAACAAAAAAATGAGGGTAGATATCATAAGGAAATATAAGAATAGACGACTAAAGACTGGTTTAAAGGCTTAGGTTTTAAGAAGTCTATCAGAGGAGAATAAGAAACAGAAAATTTTATTGAAAAGATTCCAGAACAGGACTTGGGCAGTTGAAGTGCAGTGATCAACAATAAGTTATTAATATGAGGAAGGAGCTAGAGGCCAGAATTGGTGAGATCTTATCAGGCTGTGAAAGATTGTAGAGAAGGCAGGAGTGAGGGGTTGGAATGTGTTGGATTGCATGTGTGGAGAACACTTGTGAACAAGGATGATGACTTTAAAAACATGAGAATCAAGGAAGACACAGAGGCTTGGATACCACTTGGGAAAGAAATTTAGAGGGAATAGGAAGTCTGGTGAGGAAAGGTTTGGAATAATCAAACACAAGGCCAAGGTGGGAAACTAACTGACAGCTTCAGGGGATTCTTTGGAATAGGAATGGTTGACAAGGATCTGAGTTTTATGGCAGAGTCCAATATCATTTAGCCTCTATCAGTGTCTTATTTAGATGTTGAAAATTCTTGTAATAAGATGGGGTGTTTCTAATAGGCACTTGAGTGATGAATAGCACAGTCATTCACTGTCTGGGCAACAATTGATTTTTGAACCACTGATGCAGAGATCCAAGTCTGAATCTCATGATGGCAGCAGGGGAGTTTGAATCTGAACATTTTAATGCCTTGAATAAAAACACAACACCCGTAATAATGGAGAAACCGTCAGATTATTGTACAAACAAAGGGGGATCAATGATGAGCTTCAATGAAGGTGATCCACCATCTGGATCAAATCTAGCCTGTATGTAACTCCAGATGTTGCAGAGTGGATCTACCTGCCTCCTTTGTTCTGGAGCCATTAGAGATGCACAATAAAGCCCAGTTGGGTCAGTGACATCCACATCCTCTGTAAAAACAAAGAAATTAATGAGAGAGCAGAATATCATTAGTGTACAGGTCCTATCAGGGTAACATCATTTGACATAAACATCCCTGTAGAGCTCGTCGAAAGAATCAAAGACTTGTTGATCCAAACCAAGGCTTTTATTAGCAAAAGACAGGAGCTCTTCACAGGTGGCCGACCAGTCCGGAATGATCCGACCTGGCTAGGGACACAACCCTTTAAGGCCCAGTCAGTAGGCGTGGCTTAGCTCTCAGCCAATCGCTGTAAGCACAGTCTAGATACAGTAACTATATACACTATGTACATTGGTGATAGATCTGTACTATCACATTCACCCCTTCTTGGAGAACTGACCCTGGAAAAAAAAACAAAAAAATGAGGGAGAGAATGAAAGGAAGGGGTAGGTTAAGGACAGTAACGGTCAGGGGGTCTGACCATCCGGCGTGACCGCCCGTGGTGCCGGGATTGGGGTCGCTGGAGTGGTGTCGTCAGCGGGCTCGTCGAGTGCGACTGCTCCTTCGCTCAATTCCCCAGTCATGTTGTCGGCAGGGTGGCCCGGGTCGTTGGGGTGCTGTTGGTCCTTCTGTTGCGGCACGGGGCCTGGGGAATAAAGAGTTGGGGAAGGTTGGGTTGGGGGGTTTGCTGGGTCTACCGTGTCCTGAGCTAGGTTCCGCACCGAAACAATGTCCTCCCGCCCGTCTGGGAACTCAACGTAGGCGTAATGTGGGTTCGCGTGGAATAGAGTCACTCGGTCAACCAAGGGGTCGTTCTTTGAGTGCCGGACGTGGCATCGCAAAAGGACGGGGCCAGGGACGGTGAGCCATGCTGGTACGGTGGTTCCCGATTCAGATTTCCTCGGGAAAAGGAACATCCTTTCGTGGGGGGTGGCATTTGTTGCGGTACATAGGAGGGAGCGGATGGAGTGTAAGTAGTGGGGTTTGTAGTTACTCGCGGTTTGCGGTGGGTAGGTCGTCGGTCATGGCGGTCGGGCCCCGGCGGTCGTCAGCGACGGACGCTAGGGTGAGTACCTGGTTGGCCCCGGGCGTGACTATGGCGGTGGCAGCAGCAGCGGTAGCCACAGTATGGACCGAGGCCGGGTCGAGTGTTCCACACGGGGGCGAGAGGCAGGCTAACACCATAGTTGCGAGGGTGGGCTGCCCCTTCCGGGTTCGGCGTCTCCGTGACGTCAGGCGTTGCCGTGCAGGGGAGCCCTCACTCTCATTGGATGAGAGCTCTGGGGAAGAAGAGTTTGAATGGGATAGTGGCGATTGGGCTTCACACGAGGCACTGTGTTTGCCGGCGGCCATTTTAGACCTACAGACGGCAGCAAAGTGGCCCTTTTTAAGGCACTTCTGGCACCTGGCTTTTCTTGCTGGGCACTGGGACCTGCTGTGCTTGTCCCTCCCGCAGAAATAACATTTTGGGTTCGCACGGGGCAGTGTAGCAGCAGCCGACAGGCCGTCAGTATCTCGGGGGGTGGTAGGGTAGAAGGGCACTCTACTCACATCAGAACGTGGGGTCCAGTCCCTAGAGAACTCATTTGACTTTATGGCTGCATCCTCCATTGTGATTGCAATCCGGGCCATGTCCTCTAGTTTTTCTACCCCTTGCTCAAGCAAGCGCAGCCTCACTTCGTTCGATCGGAGCCCGGCCACATAGGCATCCCAGATGAGATCGTTTGTGATCTCGGCAGCAGTTTTGTCCACACAGTTACAGTCCTTGCCCAATGCCTTTAATACTTGTAAATATGCCTTGCTGGACTAGCCGGGCTGTTGCTTCCTCGACACAAGCATGAACCGGGCATAAACTCTGTTCACCGGTTGATCATACAGTTCTTTCAGTACCTTTATGGCTCCGGTGTAAGTGGTCTCATCCTGGATGTTCTCGTAGACTCTCAAGGACATCATAGACAGCAATGCTGTTAGATGCTGGTTATCCTCCTCCACCTCAATGAATCTCAGGAAGTTTTCAAAGTTCAGCAGCCAGAAGTTAAAGGCTTTGAAGGCTGTAGCTGACTGTGGGTCGATATCAAGTTTTTCTGGCTGAGTTAAACGCTCCATCCCTTTCAAAAAAAATTATTTTTGCTAATAAAACTGTAGAGCTCGTCGAAAGAATCAAAGACTTGTTGATCCAAACCAAGGCTTTTATTAGCAAAAGACAGGAGCTCTTCACAGGTGGCCAACAAGTCCGGAATGATCCGACCTGGCTAGGGACACAACCCTTTAAGGCCCAGACAGTAGGCGTGGCTTAGCTCTCAGCCAATCGCTGTAAGCACAGTCTAGATACAGTAACTATATATACTATGTACATTGGTGATAGATCTGTACTATCACAATCCCATACATACAAATGAGCAACAAACACAAAAGCTACAGATGCCTGAATCTTGAGTAGACAAAGAATTGCTGGAATTCAACAGGTCTGATGGCATCAATGTGTCTGGACCCTTTATCAATATCTTGATGCAGGTATCAGATTCTTGATATTATTTATCTATCCATTTAAGTAGTGACCTATCCTGAACACATAACATCTCTTCACTTATGAGGAAGCGGGACAGTGACTGTACTACTTAAGATGGCTACCTGCCATCATTCTCTCAACCTTCTATAGGAGCTCTATCAAGAGTGTCCTGGGAAGCTGTTGTCGATAGAGCTCCTGTAGAACAGTGAGGTACGGTTGCTGTACAGCATTGGATCATAGGTCAATCCATTGGACATAAAAATGGAAGGAGGATCACTGATGTCTCCCTCCCCCCCCCCCCCCCCACCCACCAAACAATGGGATTTAAAGAGGGTTCACATCTCGAATGCAGCATATTCCAGCTATTCCTACAGAAAAAAGATTCTCAAGTATCAGAGCCAGAACCACCATGCTGAGGAACAGTTTTTTTCCCCACAGGCAGTGAGACTGCTGAATGACTGTTGAAACAACTCTATATGTGCCTCCACTATCTATTAAAATATTTATTTTAATATATGTACATATGTTCTGTATATATGTATCGTTTGTCTCTGTGTGTGTTATGCCTGTTTGCTTACTTTGCACTGTTTTGCTCTACAAACTGGAGAATGCTGTTTCATTAAGTTGTACTGGTACAATCGAATGAAATATAAAATTGATAAATGGTCTAGAACAGGAATGACCAACCTACAGCCTACAGGACAAATCTGGCCCACAAATCAAATTTATCCAGACTGCAACCAAATGCAAACTCTTACCCTGCACTGCTGCCCATCAGTGCATGTGTACGCCACAGCCAAGCAATGGGACTCCTATTATTTGGCAGGGAGAACAAGCAGTAGAATGGATGGGCAGGCATCTGCCATGGCTTCGGTGGGCAGCAACGCGGGCTATCCAAGCCCGGCTCCGGCGGCGCTGGAGAAAATCACCTCGGAAAACCACGGCAAGCCTGATGCATACACCATGCCAGGAGTTGGCACTTCATTCAACACGAGTGGGTGCATTTTGAGATGGAGAAAGTGGAAAAAGCCGAGCTGCAAGTAAGGGGAGGGAAGGAGGGAGGGATCATTGAAAAGAAACTTCCCTGGTACACCCTGGCTTAATCCTTACCTCACAGGGGATCGATTGCTGAGCTAAAGCAATTTAAAAGATGCATTATATGTAGAAGAGATGCAGCAGTACTTTTTTTTAACCTTCTATTGTTGTGGAGGGTCGCTGGCGCGCCGTTATCTTGAATTTAAAGATGGTACCCCTTGTTATGTCATTAGCCAATAAATAATTGAAATTGCTATAAATTTAATTACTGGTAGCATCAGTGCGGCTCGCTATTCAACCACTGTCACATCATCCAGCCAACACATGATAAAAGGTTGCCCGGCCCTGATCTAGAACATAGAACATAAACAGAAAGTCATGTATCCAACATCACGTAGCTTGGGGATTAGTTTATTTGGTATTATTGTTTTGAGAGTGGGGCAGTATTCAATGAATAAATAGAACGATGATTTGGATGGTGTCAAAGTGTTTCAAGGCTCAGTTTAGGGCCAAGCAGATGGATTTGCTGTGGTACAATACACAAAAGTGCAGGAGAAACTTGGGTCACTCAGAAGCATGAAGTAAAGGGTAACCAACATTTCAGGCTTGAACCCTTCATCAAGGTATGAGCAAAAAGCAGGTCGGCCCCTGAATAAAAAAAATGTGGGAATAGGTGGGGGACAGGAAGTGAAGAGAGGAGGGATACAGGGACAGGTAATAGGTAAAAGTGGATATGGGTAGGAGGGTAGAAGAAAAAATCTGAGGTGATGGAGAAGGGGGTAGCTCTGAATGGAGCGGGGAGGGAAGGGGTTGAGTAGCTGCCCCTTCCTCCCTTCTCTCCTCTTCTTTCCTCCCCTTCCTTCCCCCACCTTTTTCATTTAGGTGCCTACTTGCTTTTTGCTCATACCTCAATGAAGGGCCCAGGTCAAAAATGTCGGCTACCCATTACTTCCTAAAGATGCTGCGTGACCTGCTGGGATTCTGCAGCACATTTGTGTATTGCATTACAACCCCAGCATCTGCAGACCTTCCTATTTAATGGAGTGCTGTGGATCTGCTTCAGTGCTATGTAAATTGCATGATTAAATTAAATAATCTTTTTGCTCCTCTTAGTTGTTACTTGATGTATATGCTTTCCCACTCATTCTCCTTTCTGAGTTCCAGAATGAGCCAGAGGCCTCTGCGGAGCTGTCACTGGATGGTGAGCACTGTCCGGAAAGTGGAATGACAGAAGGTAGCCAGATCAGCAGGCTACCTTTGGGCAGGGAACACATAACTCCAGTACCTGCTGGAAGGTGATTCAGATTCTCTCTCATTATATTCTCATGCTATTCTTACTTATTAGATTGAAGGCTGGTCCCAGGTTCAAAAAGATTGAAAGCTTCCATCATTTCAAAGCTTCTTTTCAATATTTGTTGCTATTAATTGGAATATCACCAGATGTAGACTGGGAAGGAATACAGAATTTACCATTTACTTACTGGTTTCCTTTATTTTAATCTATTTTAGATTTCTTCCACTTCACCATCAAAGGCAAAATATGTGATGTGAGTGGCACACATTGACATCAGTGCAACCAACTGACAAACACTTCACAAAGAAGCATAACTAGAAGCCATTCCAATGCATTAACATTTTTTGAGAATAAATTATCTAAAATCAATCTATTTTTGACTCATGAAAGAATGTATAATGAGATCGTGATCGGCAGCATAGATTTTAACTTCAGCTCTGGATATGACAAGTTACCATACATGAATTAAAGTTTTTTTGTGTTTCTTACAAATAATAACCATTGTGTGTTTAAGCCCCTTCGTATTCAATCTTTTGTTCAACAGTATCAATAACAAATGCAATGGCATTATTTTAGAAACTTCCAATTCAAACAAATGAAAAATAATTTTCCCACCCCCACACCAGCTCACTTTGTACTGCCACATTTTGTAGTTTTCCAGCATTCAAGTAATACAGTAGCTCCAATCTGGTTTTTCCCTTGTTTGATAAAAATCTGATAGATATCTTAATTGTGCTGCTCTATAATCATTCTTAAGGTTTGGTAGCTGTAAGCCCCTTTGTTTGTACCATTCTGTTAATTTATCTAGCATTATCCTTGGTTTCCCCCTTTTCCATAAGAATTTCTTTATTATTTTCTTTAGCTCATTGAAGAATTTCTCTGTTAAGGGAATTGGTAACAAGTAAAATAGGTATTGTGTCCTTGGGAAGAATTTCATTTTAATGTAATTTACCCTTCCTATCAGTGTTAGTGGTAAATCTTTCCAATGTTCTAAGTCATCTTGCAATTTCTTCATTAACGGCTGATAATTTAATTTGTATAGATGGCATAGATTATTATCTAGTCGAATACATAGGTATCGGATTGCTTGTGTTTGCCATTTAAATGGTGATTCTTTCTTAAACTTTGTGAAATCCGCATTATTCATTGGCATCACTTCACTTTTATTTGTGTTGATCTTGTACCCCGATACTTCTCCATATTCCTTCAATTTCTTATGTAATTCTTTTATTGATAATTCTGGTTCTGTTAAGTATACTATGACGTCATCTGCAAATAGACTGATTTTATATTCCTTCTCTGTTATTTTTATCCCTTTCATTTTATTTTCTGTTCTTATCAGTTCTGCCAAGGGTTCTATAGCTAACGCGAACAGTGAGGGAGATAGTGGACATCCCTGCCTAGTTGGCCTGCTTAATTTAAATTGGTTTGATATATATCCATTTACTGTCACGTTCGCCAATGGTCCCTTATATGATGCTTTAATCCAATTAATATATTTCTCTGGTAGGTTGAACCTCTGTAGTACTTTGAATAAATAATTCCATTCTACCCTGTCAAAGGCTTTCTCTGCGTCTAAAGCAACCACCACTGTTGGCGTCTTATTTCCTTGTATTGCATGGATTAAGTTAATGAACTTACAGATATTGTCTGTTGTTCATCTTTTCTTAATAAATCCAGTTTGATCTAGTTTTACTATTTTTGGTACACAGTCAGCCAATCTGTTTGCTAATAGTTTAGCTATTATCCACACTGGACAACCTTGTCATTCCATAGGCCTAACCATGCAGGACAAGGGGGAAACCTTGCACATCTCTAATCAATAGAAATCTGAGATCCAATAGATATCCTTAGTGAAATCATTAATGGAGCTATTGCTTCACGTACCAGACCTGTGGCCATTGATGGAAAGGCTTAAGAGTGATAGAAGTTGAGGCTATTGACACAAAATACCAAGTGTTTAAACTGCTCAAACATTCAAGAAGCTTTGGAAGATCTTTAAAATACTGTCCTCAAAATATTGATGGTGAGGAGATTCAGTGATCATCATGTAATTGAATGTTAATGGAGTGTGTTTAAATCTGTATGTTTGAGATTAACATCACCTCTTGTCAAGGTCAGCACCAAGGGAGCTTTCGTGGGCATTGCCCCCCAAATGAGGTGTTGTGACCTGCATCTTAGCAACTCTAGCATCACAGTGGGATCAAAGGCTGTCTTTGTTACCCTTAATCCCCCATGCAGCTGGTACTGCTCATGATAGCTCTCTATTTTTTACATATACATTTACTTATATCTTTTTTGTATATGTGTGATTGTTTGTGTGTGTGTGGGGGGGGGGGTGTCATTCATGTGTGCGCACTTGGTCTAGAGAAATGCTGTTTCACCTGGTTGTATATGTATAGACAGATGAAACTGAACTGAACATGAATTACAAAGAAAGAAGAAAGTCTTGCTTCTGGGACTGTTTATCACTCTACCACACAACGCTAATGGGGGGGGGGGGGGGGTCATAGAAACCTTCAGACGCGCTCCATGAAGCATACACCTGGACAGCGCTGGGACCCTACGGGCACCCAAAAGCACCTGAAAGAAACCAGGGCACATGCTCTGAGACCAGATACCAATGCCAAACGGAGCTTACAAGCACATGCAGGGCAGCACCACCACAACCCCACACTCCCTGCTGAGCGAGTCCCTCACGGTTACCCTAATGCCCCCTGTTAAGACTTGTTCTGGTGTCAACCCTGCCAGATGCATTGGGCAATTTGAATCACACTTTTCATCACTAGAATCATGAAGGGATGTATCTATCTGACTATACTTTTATTTGTTTTTTTTCTTAAACCTCTTCCTCTTCTTGCTGCTACACAGCAGTGGGAAATGCCAGTCCATATTATTGCCACCAGCCAATAGATAATTGAGCTACAAGACATTCAGGGAGAATGGGAAGAACAGGAAAGTAGTGTTGAGACCAAGACTGGACCAAGACAGAATTGGCTGTGATCTTATGGAATAGTAGAGCAAGCGCAAGGAGCCAATTGGCTTCCTTCTGATCTAGTTTCTGATGTTCTAATGTTTTTCTATGAATGGTTGGATGGATGGAGCTGGCAATGCTGAAGGGTAAGGCTGCTGGAAAGGAGAATTTGAGGGGAATTAGCACAGGAGAGGAGCAGATCAGCCATATGATTGGTCCAAATCAGATCACGGGAAAAATTTACTCCCATGAATCTGAAGCTATCTACTCTCTCTACTTCAGCCACTTTGATGTGGGCAGGGTGTGGTCTCTAAACCCTCTCCTGGTCTTTGATCTATTCCTTTCATCTTATTTATGTGAAGAGAGTTGTCATCTTGGCACCACATTGCCAGACTTTTATTCTCCTTTCTGTGCTTTCATAATTATTTTTTAAGATATAAAAATGTTGTTTTTTAAATTTTATTTATAGCATGGTAGAAGCCAATTCTGCCATTTTAATCTGTGCCACTTAATTATACCCCAATTAACTTACAATCATGTATGTTTTGAAGGGTGGGAGGAAACCAGAGCACCCAGAGGAAACCCACACAGACACAGGGTGGATGTACAAACTCCTTTCAGACAGAGCCAATTCAAAGCCATGCACATTGGTGCTCTAATAGCATCACGCTAATCGATAGCTGCCTTATGATTGTGGTGACATCAGCAAATCTGAAGATATGGTCAGAATGGTATTCGTTATACAGACATTGGTGTAGAGGTAACCAATTATGGCTTTGTGATCATGTCACAGTTAGCGCTATTTAGAATGAATAATTAGTACAATGCAGATAGAAGATGGGGAGCTGGAGATTGGGGGGGGGGGGGTGGGGAAAGAGAAAATAGGAATATTCTCAAATATTAGTGTGTGGATGCTGTTGCCCCATTATTTCAGCCACACATATCATTGCAGAAGTCTCTCCATACAATACCAACCATTGAGCAGTACGCTATGTTTTCTCAATGACCTTCCCTCAAGCCTAAGGTAAGAAAGTGGGCATTTACTAATGATTGCACCATGTTTGTTTCAAATGTAATTCCTCAGATGAGACCCAGACAAACCTCAGGCATGAGCTGATAATTGAGAAGTAATGTTCATGCTGGAAGGTAATGATACTCTCCAATGAAAAAGAGCCAAACCACTTCCACTTGACATTCAATAGCAATTTGAACATCAGGTCCCTTATTATCAACAACCTGAGGCAACTCAACTGGATCAGCCTTTTCTGGTCTGTGGCTTCCTTAATTTATTCTATTGCTCTTTTGGGAACCCTTCCAAACCATTTCAAGTTATTTCTGCCTTTTCAATATTTATCCATCCTCTTGCCCCTGTCAAAATTGTTGAGGTTGTTTTAAATCTGTTTAATTTGTTCATTTTGTAATTTGTTAGGTGTAGAAGAGCCCAACAAACCAGCTTCTTTAACTCAGCTTTTTTCCTTTAGAGTTTGTTCTGTTTTTCTTTCCATAAAATTTTAACAAATGTCCTTGGCTCAGCTGTTCCCTGTTTCTTTTTAAGTAATTTTAAAGCTGGAAATTACATTCCCAAGCTCCATGACACAATGTTTAGAATGAATTTATGTGGGTACACAAATTACATGCTTTAGAGCAAGTATGCAATTTTTGTAAGATAGCTGAAATAACATTTGACCCATACTTTATCAACCCGTGTGAATCAGATAAATCAGAGAACATAAGATAGATGCTCTTGGATTGAATGATGGATCACATACTTCTTCACACTATGCCAGTCTGGTTAAAATATTTATGTCAAGTTTCAAGTTAGTTTAAGATCGTATCGTATCCCCAATTCTTCATGCATCCCTGCACATAACAACAACTCACCATAGATGAGGGCAAGTTGATTTGGATTTTTGTTGATGCCATCTAACTACAATAAATCTTTTGTTCTTATCCAAAGAGCAAACTTTGATTTATATTCTGTTTCCAAAACAAAATGTTACATTTATAACAGTTCAGATTAGAGCTTTTGATAACACTGAATACAACCAAAGATTGTGTTTGCAAAATATCTGCTTATCTGGACCTGCCCTTAAAGAACTAGGAACTCTGGCAGCTAATGTTATGGAGATTAGAAATGTCTGCTCAAACTCACCTTATCTGGTATCTAACTTTTAGGATTTAGTCAACCTTAATCATAGAAGAGATTGAATCATGTTATAAACCATAGCTCAGTGAGTGGTACTCTAATCAAAGGAAAAAAACATGATTTAAATCTCAAAAACACTCGAACAGAGAGATCTAGGCATGATTTTTCAGGGGAGAAGACCACATCTAATTTCTAAGGTGAGTGACAAAAATCCCACATCATCATCTTGAAGAAGGCCCAGAAGTTATCCCTCATGATTTAGCAAATATTCACCCTCTCTCAATATACTGTATCAGACTGAATTACAAATATTCTCAAAAACCAAAATGTTTTCTATGAACCATACAAGTGAATGTGACCTTAAATTCAATTGATAAATGAAATCAAGTACTTTCTGTGCATGTAACACTTCTACAAATTCATATTTGGTCCTCAACACAGTCCTGGCATTTGACTGCAGTCGAAAGTAAGCAACTCATGTCTGAACACCAGTTTGCAAAATTCTTTCTCACATTTGAGACTCTCAAAAACAAGTGCTATTGGTATTGAGGCCCAGGAATTGAATTTGACTTATATGCTACAACCATATTAACTTTACATTGGCTGTGAACTACCAGTGCATGAAGAATGAAGTATTTTCAGCAAAAGGAAATCCACTTCATCTGTGCTAACACCACCTTGTGAAGGTGGTTGCTGGAACAGTAAAAGAGTGCATCTCTGTCAAAGATGCTGTGAAGTGGTCTGTGTCCTTTGGTTGGATGGGATGAAGTGAGCTGTCAGGTTCCAGGAATGTCCAGATGGATGGGTTTGTGGATCCTACCATTTTGTGCCTTGTGAAGCCCCTTGTGTGCAAGTAGGGAAATGCATTGGCTCAGTTTGTGCAGAAGTCATGGATTTTACAACCACCTCAGTGCAGGCAAAAAGATTATGTAGCAGACTTCACATTTAATCTGAAGGGCTGCACCTGGCAATTGAAGTCAGGTGACACAGGCAGTTGGAGTTGAAAAGATTAGATCAGCAGGAAGCTGATTGAGTAATAGAGATCAAATGATCTTGTGATGTAGGGTGGTATTAATTCACTTCAGCAGTCTAGTGAGTTGGTACTATTGACTGGAGTTTCATACAGTACATGAAGCAGTGAGTAGGAAATTTACAAGTAATTAGTTTTTTAATACAATTGAATGAACATAGAATGTAGAACAATATTTTGACCCATAATGGTCTGCCAATGTATGAAGTTGAATGAATTTTAATTTTCTGAAAAGAAAATATTTTTCCTTATAGTTTTATTGTCAAAAAAAATGAAAAGCAATTTCAACATTAAGGAGAAAAATTAGTTGAACCAGAGTTTTTTTTAAAAAAGGTGCACTTTTCTTGGTTTTTAATATGGTTATCTTTAATAGAAAGTCTTTACATTTAAAGATGATGGATGATGGTGTTTTTATTTTAATTCTAAACACTAATTGCAAATCAATTGGATTTTCCAATGTTGATTTTAAAATTCCAGGTTTAATATCTCATTTGTTCTCAGTTCAAGGGAAATAGGAAATTTTTATTTTAAGTTTATCATCAACAGATATACCCTAAGGATGTTGGCTTAGTCCACTGGCCTACTCATTATACACCCATGACCAGGCACAATTCCAATGCCATCTACGAGTTTTTGATGACACCACAGCTGTTGGCAGAATTACAAACAGCAATGAAGAAGTGCACAGGAGGGAGAAAAATCAACTCATTGAATGGCGTAACAACCACAACCTTGCACTCAACATCAGCATAACCAAGTAGAGGATTGTGGACTTCAGGTGGAAATCAGGGAAACATGACCCAGTTCTCATCAAGGGCTCATTAGTGGAGAGAGTCAAGAACTTCAAATTCCTGGATGTTAACATCTCCAAGCATCTGTCCTGAAGCCTCCACATTGATGCAATGACAAGGCTCACCAGCAGTAATACTTCGTACGGTGTCTGAAGAGATTCAATATGTCACTGAAGATTCCTGAAGACTTCTATAGATATACCATGGAGAGCATTCTGGTCTGTTGCATCACTGACTGGTTCTGGAGGCACCAAATCTCAGAACAAGAATAAACTCCAGGGGGTTGTTAACTTGCCCTGTGACATCACAGGCACAAGGCTTCACTCCGAGGACATCTACGAGGCAGTGTCTTTTTTTAAAAAAAAAAAGCAGCCTCTATCATCCAAGACCCCTACCACCAAGGCCATGCCCTACTTGCTCTGCTGCCATCGGGGAAAAGGTACAGGAGCCTAAAGAGAAGCACTCAATGGCACAAGGACAGCTTCTTCCCCTCTGCCATCAGATTCCTGAATAATCAATGCACTGTCTTACTTTGTATAGTAATGTCATAAGATGGTTATAATATGAATGTTCCCACTATGAAGCTGCTGTAAAACAGAGAATTTCATGACTTGTTCATGACCATCAATCCTGATTCTGATAAATATACCTTCTATTTAGAAAAAGAAATTGTCAGATCAGTGGTGCAGCTAATAGAAATGTCTCCTTGGTGTTATTGTGAGGAGTTTCTATTTTCCTTGGGTCAACATGGGTCTTCTGCCAGTAACTGGGTTTTCCTCCCTCATCTGAAGAAGACAGATTAGTTGTTGAGTGACCTCTCTAAATTGCTCCTGGTATGTAGATAAGTGGTGAAAATGTGAGGTGAATAAACATGGGATTCCTGTCAGATTTATGTAAATTGGTGGTTGATGGTCAGGTAGGCTGGAGGAATTCAACTGGACTCTCAGCGTCCATTAGAACCTAAAGATATACATGCTAAATTTAGACACACCATGAGAGAGCCACGCTATTCCAGTGGACAGAGCTGAGTGTCACATTTGTGGCCCGAAATGTGAAGTTAATAAAACATCAAATACAAGTTTTATCAGGTAAACTTCTCAGTGTCTTTATTTTCCAGTTTCCTTTGTTCTCCTGCTTGTGCTCTTCCTTCGTTGGTGCATGGACTATGATGTTGTCAGAAATGTTGGCAACTCCAGGAATGCCTTGAATCACTCGATGGATTTCATATTGGTAGATCTCCGAAGCTGCATTAATTCCAAATGATAGTCTCTTGTAACGATACAATCCACAGTTAGTCACAAATGTTGTTACATCTCGGGAACCTGGATCCAGCTCTAATTGATGATAGCCCCATTTCAGATCAATTTTTGAGAATACCTTACTGGTAGTTAGTTCTTGAAGTATTTCCTCCACTGTTGGTATAGGGTGTCGTTCTCTAATTATAGCTTCATTGGCCATTCTCATGTCAACACATAGTCTTATGTCACCCTTTGGTTTGGGCACAATCACTACGGGACTAACCCATTGTGTCGAATGTTCCACCGGTTCAATAATGTCTTGTTCGATCAATTCTTTAATTTTGGCTTCGACTTTCCCACGAAGTCCAAACAGAGTTCGGCGCATTGGTTGTGCCTTGGGTTTGACCGTTTCATCTACCGCTAGCTTCAATTGTCGACCTTTCAGCTTTCCTACTCCTTGGAAGACTGCGGGGAATTCTTGCTTCATATTCTCGTATGACTGAATTGAATTGACACAAGCTCCAATATGAAGTATTGCCAGGTCTTGTACTGTGCTTCTACTCAGCAATGGTTCTGCCACTGTTGTGAAATTAGAATGAACTTTGCACAAAAATTGACCAATCCCAGGAAACTCCTCACCTCTGTTGCGTTCTGAGGTGCACGTGCCTCTGCAATAGCTTTCACCTTGGCCTCTGCGGGGTTTAGTCCTTCCCGTGTAAGTCTGTGTCCCATGAAGTCCATTTCTGATTAAAGGAGGGATGTCATGATAATGAATATGTATGAGATGTACTGGAAGTCACGTGGTATGAGAGAGAGATAAGGGAAAATAAAGACACTGAGAAGTTTACCTGATAAAACTTGTGTTTGATGTTTTATTAACTTCACATTTCGGGCCACAAATGTGACACTAAGGTGCTCATTGAAAGCATCTGATGCTGAGAAGGCAAGTTCTAAAATACTGACTGAAAGGCAGAAGATGTCTGTGTACCATTTTTTTTCTTGTTATCAGGTGAAGCTGATAAGAACCTCATTATTTGGTAAGATATTAAAATACTATTAACCACTGGGGAAGGGACATAGCCCTGATTAATGAAGAACAAGAGAATTCTAAGGAATATGTACTTAAAGGAGCAGTCTGTTCAAATGTTCTCAAGACCAAGGCATCTGAAAGTCTAAAATATGATTTGTAGGCCACAAGGCAGTGCTTCTTGCTGAAAAGGAGTTCTCATTGCTTTGCAAACTGATTAAAAGTCGGTTTGTGCAGCTGCAATTTCAAACAAATGGAGATTTAATTTAACAACGCAGTAAATGACTTCTGCAGATTCACATGTGAAATGTTACTTCACATTGTGGTCTCTCCTCTACATTGGAGAGACTGGGCGCAAACTGGGTGATTGCTTTCTTGAGCACCTTAGCTCGGTTCACCGCAATAGCATGGATCTTCCAGTGGCCACCCATTTCAGTTCCCTTGCTGACATGTCTGTCCATGGTCTTGTGTACTGCCAGACTGAGTCCATCTGTGAGATGGAGTAACAACACCTCATCTTCTGTCTGGGCACCCTCCACTGGATGGTATTAACATCGACATCTCTGGTTTCCGCCTTCCCCCTGCTGCCTTCTCTGTGTGTCTCCTTTCACAGAGCCTAAATCACTTCTCATCATTGCTCTTGTATCCCATTAGCACCTTTTGGCTGTTGGACTGAACTTCACCCCCTGCCATTTTTCAGTCTTTATTCTGATGCCCTCCTGTTTTTTGCTTGTACCTTGAAGGGCTCAGGACTGAAATGTCAGTAATATTTTTTTTAACCTCCTATGGATGCTTTGAGGAGGGCTGTGTTCCTCCAGAATTCATGTGTGTTTAATACAATCCCAGCATCAGCAGTCTTTTATTCTACTTAGTGAGTGAAAGCACATTTCTGTGATGCATCTTGCCATGTTTATATAACTCTCAATACTCAGACCTTAGCTGGATGGTTGAGGCCTGTATCAGTATTCAGCAGTATTCACCACTACTTAAACAAGCTCCATTTCCAAGTAAGTTTCTTGTTATTTGCAGCCCCACCATTCATTGCCTCTTTCTCCAGGTCTGATCCACCCCATCCTTAGCCCAGCCATTTCTTTACCTCCCTGCATCCTTGACTTGTTCTTCAGCCATTTTTTTTCAGAAGGTGTAAGCAAAGTCTCGTGTCAAGCTTAATACCTTGTCCTTCATAGTGCTGGAATGTTCTCATTGGGGAAACCTCGCACATGGAACTGATCACATTGCTGTTGGTGGTTTTTCTTGCACAGAAGTTTGTGGCTGCAAATCCTTCATTACAAAAATGATTAAATAATCAGAATTGGGCTTTTTTGAGGTCATGGAGGACACTACATAAATGCAAGTCTTTATGTAATTTGTGAAAACCTGTTTGAGAATTTTTGATCCTGCTTTCAATTTATTTTGACTTGGGGTCTCAGAGCAAAGCAAACTGATGCAGGCCAGCTAATTACTCACCCGGCACTTTGAAGATAGTTTCTCACAGGGTCGATTGTCAGCACATATTTTGCACTAATTTCCATCATTTTATCAGGGGATGATGATAGCGTTGAAAATGTATTTGAGTGATTAATGTTACAGCTAGTGAGAACTTGCATTAGTTTAAAAAAAATCTCGTCAGTTCAGAATAGAAACAGAAATTGCATCTGTAAAGAGAGCATTTCACTGAAAATTGTCCGATGATGTGAGGGAATGGTAGAACTGGACTTGTTATAAATGTGTGGAGGATGAACATAAGATTAATGAGGGATCAGTGTAAATGGGTTGGGGTGAACTCAGTTGGCTAAAAAACTGTTTCATAATAGCTTTGAAATAAGTTAATTAAAAATACCTTTTGGACATTTAACTTTTGCTATAAAAAGTTTTATACACTTTCTCTCTCTCTCTCTCTCTCTCCAGGTCGTAGATTGATTTAAATATCCCATTCTTTCCTCTAGTCCCACGCAGCTGGAGGCCTGGTAGAATGTAGGTTGGTTATTGCAGTCTGTTGCCTGGCATGGCAGCTCTCAACTTCTACATAAATGGAGAATGTGAAACTGGAATGTGAATCAGAAGATAGATGAGCCAATGCAGTGGGTGAGTTCACTCGTCGTTGTTGTCAAAAAGAATGGAAAGCATAGAATTTGCCTGGATCCAAGAGAGCTAGTCAGAGGGATAAAGAGAACATTTAAAGCTTCTGACATATGATGACATTATGTCACAGTTTGCAAATGCAAAGTTTTTCAGCAAGTTAGATGCATCATCAGGATTTTGACAGTTAAAATTGGATTAAGCAAGTTCAAGACTGTATACATTCAATAGTCCATATAGCAGATACAGATTCCTATGGTTACCATTCAGAATTGCCTAACCTCCTGAAGTGTATCTCAAAACTATCCATATGGTCTATGTTGCCCTGGACAGAGTTGATACCTCAATGAATGACATCATAGTCTGGGGAACCACAAGAATGGAGCATGATGAGAGACTAAGGAAAGTGCTGGAAGCAACAAGGCATGCAAACCTGAAGCCGAATAGAGAAAAATGCCAGCTCAGGGTGACAGAATTAACATTTGTAGGAGATATTATTGGCAGTGAGGGCATCAGACTAGATCCCAGAAGGGTGTCCACCATTGGGAAATGCCAAGATCACAATGCAAAAAGGATGTACAGAGGCTTAATGGAATGGTCAACTATATGGGTAAATTAATATCCAACCTCTCAGAAAAGACGGCTCCATTGAGAAGACGAACATTGAATGGGAGTGGGATCATGACCTTGAAAAGTCATGGAGGAAACTAAAGAAACTCCTCACGGAGGAACCAGTTCTGAGGTTTTATGACCCAGCGAGACCCATCAAGATATCATTAGATGCATTACATAGTGGGCTCAGTGCAGTTCTGCAAAAATATGATGACTGGCAACCCATTGCATATGCATCATGCTCAATAACAGACACGGAGACGCAATACACTCAAATTGAAAAGGAGCTGCACAGCATCACATACGTCTGTGAAAGATTTCATCAGTTTGTGTCAGGACAAGCAATCAGTGTAGAGACTCACTATAAAACCTTGATTGCATTGTTCCAAAATCCATTAAATGAATGTCCACTGAGAATAAAAAGAATGATGATTAGGCTATAATGCTATACACTGAATGTGGCAGACACTCTGGGTAAACTAATGTACACAGCAGACGTGTTGTCTAGAGTTGTTGACATGAGAGAGCCTGCAAACACCAAAATGGATGAAGATGTGAATGCCTTCATGGACATGATCACACGTGCACTGCCCATATCAGATCCAAAAATGGAGCTCATAAAGTCAGACAAACAAAGATGAAACACTGAGACGACTGAGGAAAAAATATCTTGGATGAATGGCCCAACATGAAGTAGGACTGCTCACCTGAGGTTTCAGACTACTGGAACTGCAGGGTGGGACTATCCGTCATTGAAGACATCATCTACAAATGAAGCAAAATCCTTATCCCAAAGAGTTTGAGAAAAGAGATGCTAAAAAGGATCCATGGAAGACATCTCAGAATCAAAGTGTAAGAAAAGAGCATGAGGTGATGTACTGGTCAAGAATCAACATTGATACAACAAATGAAGTGTCAAATTTGCCAGAAATATCAAGCAAGCAATCCTCCAGAACCACTAAAGACCCTTACCAGAAAGGAAGCGCTGAACTATTCGAATGTCAAGGGAAAGACTAACTTGTTGTCACAGTCTATTACTCCCTGTATCCAGAAGTGTGTAAACTGAACACCACCTCTTTGCACAGGTGATCAAGTAAGACAAAGACAAAACAAACTTATGGACTCAGAAGGGAACTGTTCTTAGTGAAGTCCCACCAAGATCATACACCATTCAGACAGATGAAGGTGCTGTTCTGTGAAAAAATCATCGAGATCTTCAAATGGGACCAGCCAGAGCAGATGGAAAGACTGATACTGTTAAACAACCTGAATGCGCATCTGAGAAGACATCACCTGAGGCAATAACTCATTCAAGGACAATCAATCAGGAGATCATCAAGACATGTGAATCCTCCTAAGAGACTCGTAGAGCAAATTTAAAGTGTCCTGTTATAAAATGAAGTAGTGCTATCTTATTCGCTCTTCAAAAGTTTGTGTACGTAAATGTGAACACAAAACCAGTTTAAAAAAAAAAATGTTAATGTAGATAATATTGAAAATATAAATTATTGGTATTAAAGTTAAAATTGCAGAGTTATACAAGGAAAACTTGTTAAAAGTAAGCTATTTTTGTTTTCAAAAAGGGAGATGTAATGATGGTGATTGTGGTTGCAAGGCAACTAGCAATACCTTACAGTTTGATTAGACTTGATTGCCAGCAGGGGGCTGATGCACAGCATGCAGATCTGTAATGGAGATCTGCAGCCTCATGGTGCTGTTTACAACACCTTTAAAGTAAAGAACCTTTTCTTTCATCCATGTGTTGTCGAAGAACTCACACATATGAATACAAGATGAAGCAACCTCTGCTTGACCTCCTGGGTGAGCCTTCTCCCTGCAGGGTGGTGGGGGGGGGGGGGGGGGGGGGATGGGATGGAAGGAAGGAGAGAGACAAACTACTCTCTTGGCTTCTTCCTTTGATCAGGCCTCTGATCTGGCCTGCCATCCTTCTTACTCTGAGCACATCAGGCAGTTACAGACAGCTGGACTTCATTCCCTCCTTTAGGTGGGTTCTTCCTTACAGCAGAGTGTTTTAACTATTGTTTAAATGTAAATTTGCAATCCTTTGCATTTTTTTTTGGTAATATGTGAGGTCTAGAATTCCTCTCCTCTTTCCCCATCTCCCAAAAAAAGTCTGGGCTAATTTCTATTACTGCTGTCTGGCATGTAACAAGTGAGACCACTTACCTAGGTGGATTGAAGATGGGTAAGTCTAGACCCCCCCTCCCCTCAATCCACATTGCAATTCTTTCACACAATGGTCAAAAAACTGATAAAACCTGGCTTTCAAGATCTGTGCAAAAGGGGCCATTTACTAAACAAAACTTCATAGAGAATACATAGTCTAAATAATTAGGATGAAGACATCTGAAAAGAATTTATTAGATTTAAGTTAATTTTGGTAGTTGCACAACTTCCACAAGATAATATTATCATTGCAGCAAACCACAATACAGGAATTTGATATTCTTTGCTGATCAAACATCAGCGTCCAGTGACAATGGACCTTCACAATTTAGGTTTCTGCAGCAAGCAGCTTTATCGAAATTGAGATGGTGATACGAAACCAGCTAACAAAGGCTGCAGAAACCAACATTCTGCTTGAGCCTCAGGGCTCTGTTGACTGTCGTCTTAATGCCTTATAATCCATCAAATTTTGCATTTGTTGATTTCAACATTTGTGGCTGAATGAAGTGAGGGGCAAATAAATTCAGGCTTCAATGGGTAATGTTGTTCCAGGCAAAGTAGAAGAATAAGTGACTGCTCAGGAACCCTAGTCATTGACTCTGGCAGTTACCACTTAAGTTACAGACTTCTGCTCATATTTAAGAAACAAATAGTATACATATATTCAGCCCAACCTAAGTAAATTCATAGACGAGATGCCTTTTTAAACAGAAATTTCCATCCAAGCAAATAAGGTTGGCATGCATTTAAAATAAAACATAATTACATGTTAGCTATTGAATTTCAGGATAAATGGAAAGTTATATTTGAAAAGCTATTTATTTTGCTAATTTATAGCTACAATACTGCCGCTCACAATAGCCAGGTGAATTAAAGAAGACAACTTAAAATAGTAACAGGAAGGTGAATGAAAGTACATGGGTAACAATTCTGTTGTTGTCATTTCCAATAATGTCTCTAACTGTATGCATTGAGTCTGTGGCATGATTTAGTTAAGACTACTGTGATTGGTAAAATTAGAGTAGGTTACATACATAAACACATTTTAAAACAGATCTTATTTGAAATACTGAAGAATTCATATTTAGTGACTTTACAGAAACTATGGAGAATGCTATGGAGACTTCACAAGTAGGCACTAATTGAAATTATATCATGAAATGAATGGACTGGAGACAGGTCATCTGTGTTGAACATTTTTACAAGACTTCTGACCTTTCTGCAAAGTGCTAACTCAAAAGTCACTCCTGGGTTCTTGTTTACCTAAAAACAACAGAAGGGAGTAGAAGACTAACTCCTATTGTTTGCTGGGGAAGGAGGGGGTTTTGCAAGAGAGAAATTGAACAGTCACAGCTGAAACAAGCAGGAGAAGCTTGTTGGAACTGAAGCAAACTCCAGAGTGGCAGATGGCTGGAAGTTCTATTGGTCTGATGTTTCTCCTGGAATAAGTGGAACATAAAGGAACTCAGTGATAGCCTAAAAGAAAGAGGTTATCATCTGGAGAACCCTGATGGGGCAAGTTTTATCAGCAAGACATTGAGATGACCTCAGTTGTGGAAATCCTAGAACAACAAATCTCTCTCTTCAAACCTACAAAGAACCTTCCTGAGTGGTAAACATTTACCTTTTGAGCACCAAAGCCTGGTGAATTTTAAATATGTTAAATTCTGTGAACAGTATAAGAATTGCCTACAGCCAGTGTACTTGGAAGAATGAGAAGTGAGAGTAAACTGTGAACTAAAAAACTTACACACACATCACATACATGTGCGCTTAGAATTAGAAGGGGGTTAAGTTTTGTTAGTTAAGTTAATAGAGATCAGATTCTGTTTTCATGTTTAAAGATAATTAAAAGCCACTTTTGTTTAAGTAACTACTTTTGTCTTGGTGAATGTCTATTGCTGTTGGGGTTTGGGGTAATTTGGGCTCGTAACACTACATTTATTGAATAAAGGATAGAGGCCAGTAGCATGCAGCTTAATGAATTAATGTTTCTAATTTTTACAATCAGCATGTGATTGAAGCAAGTGAATGGTGGAAGGGTTTTTGGTCTGGTTTGTCGTCAACTTTCAAGAGTAATGTTCATAGTATGTAAGGAGCAATGTTACAAAATATAGCAGCTGTTGGAAATAAAGGAGGTAGCAATATGATTCTAGTAGGTTAAACCTCTGTGGTGAGAAGATTTTTTTTTTCTGACAGAACTGCCCAGGAACTGGAAAGCAAAAATCTTCAGCCGCCATGAACAAGCCTTCAGCAGCCTTACTGCTTGATATCAATTTGTCTCCTTTCATGGACCTGCTTTGCTTTCTCCATCACTCCCTTCTCTCTGTTTAAACATGTCTGTTTTTGTGATTTCTGAGTTTTGATGCTAGGTTATGAACCTGAATCATTAATAAGCACAGAAATGAGCATTTAAATATTTTGCATCTCAAATTGCCTTGTGGTTTGAAGCACGTGCATCAATCCTTTTCTTTCCAGTTCCATCTCTGGCCATTAGATGGCTCTATGTAACCAACAGTTTGCTAAATTTCAAGCAAACATAAATGAATTATTATGCCGTTATTGCACAAATGACTTGTTCAATTAATCTATCAAGTTGAGCATCTTCATTCTGGTTAGCTCTCCCCATCTCTGATTCATTTCAGTCAGTATATGCTGCTTTATCTATCAGCCTAAAGTCCAACTCATCAGGCATTTTGATGAAATCTGTTACAGGCCTGCATTTTTCAATCAGCAGCTAAATGAAAGCGCTGGTTAATGATTTTTGAAGCACAGTGGCTGACCATGGTTCAGGGATTGCTAACTGTATGTCGTTCTTTAACAGCAGTATCCAGGCAACAATCATAAAGAAGCTATAGTACATTTTAACAGATGGTTACACGTTCATTGTGGTTGGAAAATTTAGTGGCTCATTGGTCCTTAGATGCCACTGAAAGGACATTTCATTTTCTCTTTACCAAAGATGTGTCACCTGGTTCCCATCTGTCCCATGTGTGATTGGAGTATTGCATAGCAATATCATGTTTGGAATTGAGGTAAGCTTTGAAATGTTAACTGCAAACAGAGGATTCCATTTCTGTAATATACTGTGATGGAAGTAAAACATGAAAGTCTGTGGACACTGTGGTTAATGCAAACAATACCTTCATCCCCAATTCAGAAGGTCTCAAAACCCTTTGTTTCTTTCTTAAGAGCCCCAACCAGTCACATTCCACCACCACCCTCCTCCACCTGGCAGAACTGTTTACTCTTCACCCAGCTTGTGGAGCCAACACAAGCAAGACCTCTCAACTCTTCCTCCAATATATTGACAATAACATCAGGACTACCTTATGCATGAATGATGAACTTGTTTACTTCATTCACTTTGCTGCCAACTTCCAACCCGATCTCAAATTAGCCTGGTCCATCTCTGACAAAACTCTCCTTTCTTGATCTGTCTCCATCTTGGGAGACAAATTGTCACCAACAAATTTCACAAACCCACCAACTCCCACATCTACCTCTATTTCCTGCAAGGTTTCTATTCCCTTCTCATAATTTCTATCTCTGTTCCCAAGGTAAGGTCTTCCAGTCCAAATCATCTGAGATATCTACTTTCTTTCACAAACATGGCTTCCCCTCCACCATCATCAACTCATCCCTTACCCACATCTCCTCTGTTTCCCACATGTCTGCCCTGGCCCCCTCTGCCACCAGATGTAACACACACAGGATTCTCCTTGTCCTTGCCTACTACCCTACTAATCCAACATATTATCTGCAATTTCCACCACACCACTAAACACATCTTCCCCTCTCTGCCTTCCATAGGGACCACTCCCTTTGTGACTCCCTCGTCCACTCAACCCTCACCACCAGTAGCCCATCTGGCACCTTCCCTGTGGCTACAGGAAGTGCCATTCTTGCACCCACACCTCCTCCCTCACTACCATTCAGGAACCAAAACAATACCTTCAAGTGAAGCAACACTTTACTTGTGTATCTGCAGGAGTTAGCTTTTTTGGCCACCTTTACATCAGAGACTGGGCACCTTCACTCTGTCTGCATCAGTGACAGATCTCCCAGTGGCCAACCACTTCAATTCTGTGCCCCATTCCCATGTTCATAACTTCATATACTATCCCACCCATAAATTGGAGGAACAACACTTGATTTTCCATCTGGGCACTCTCCAATCATTTGGCATTAACATTGACTTCTCGTCTATGCTCCATTTTTCCTCCCTCACTTTTCCCTTCAGCTCCACTTCCCTCTCCATTCACAGAGCCATCTCTTCTCCCCATGTTGCTGGTGTGCTCTCCTCCCTTATCCACCTATTATTTACCTCTTGCCTTTGGGATTGTGCTCTTCCCTCTGCCCCTCCACCTTATTTTGTTCAGGCACCTGCCCACATTTTGTCCAGACCAAGATGAGGGCTCTAGCCCAAAACATTGGCTATTTATTTTTGACCAACTGAGTTTCTCCAGCATTGTGTTTTCACTTTTATTGTGAATGCCTGATTAGGAGTATCTAATTAATTCCTTGGGGTACAAGATTTAGTTTCAACACTACTCCTTTTTCCCCACCTCACCACCCCTTTCCTCACCAATCAACATAGTTTTGGAAAATGAGTTCGATTATGGAAGGCTGAACTAGAATTAAAAAATATTTTGTTGAATCTGTGTAACTGGCAGGACCACTATTGGTTTCCCTTTCAGGCATTGTCATTGAGATGGTGATGGTGAACTGCCTTCTTGAATCACTTTACGATATTCCCTTGGTGTACTGTTAGAAGCTTAGAATTTAGACCCATTGATGATGCAACTAGTTGCAGAACTTTGGGTGATGGCATCCGTGCATCTTCTGCTCTTGTTCTTCAGGAAAATAAGTGAATGCTGTAGATGGTTGTTGAGTTTCTTACTAAATCACTGATCCTATTTATTTCCTTAATAAACTGTGCATGCACTACTTCAGAAGATAGCGAGTGTGCAACTTCTATCTTATTCCAAATGTAAAGCTTTATACCATTTTAACCATTCAACAGCTGCTCTTGGATGATCTTAGCTCATCAGTTTTATTCAAAACAATTACAGGGTTTTGTTATTTTGTTCTAGAATGAACAGAATTACTTTGAAACTATAAATACAGAAATGGACAGGCAGGCCAACATCAAATGTAAGTATAGTTCATCTTTTATTCCCTCTTGAATGCCACTAGCATATTTTTATGTACTGGAAAGTTGCAGCAAGCAAGACTTGTTTCTGTACATTGAACTTGCATATATGACAAAAGCCCTTCATTTATTCTTCTTCCTTTGACTCTTCCTCAACCTTCTCCATTGCCAGGATGAAACCAAATGCAAGTTTGATGAACACTTCATAATCAGCCAAGGTAATTTACAGCAAACATGAGTTTGTCCAATTTCAAGTAACCCAATCTCCCTCAGTTGTTACCCATTTTTTCCTCTCTTCCCTGCCTGACCACCCTTACACATCCATCCCTTCCCCACAGTTCTCATCAGGCTCCCTTCCTTAGATGGTCCCACTCATCTCCTTGTGTCTCCACCTTCAACCTCCCCTCTTGGACCCATCTGCCTTTTTACCATTTATTTGCTTCCATCTGTCTCCCAAGTCCACCCACCTGCTCTCCTACCTGGCTCCTATCCATCATCCTTTACTCTTCAGTCCACCTATCACCTCTGCCTGTAGTGTAGTAGTGATGAATAATGGGCTTAGTGAACTTTTGTGCAATACTAAATTTAGCAACTATTGCAGAACCACTGAGGAGGATAACAAGGAAAAATGCTCACTTTGTGTTTAGACCCAACCAAAGGAAGGCATTTCAGAAATTGAAAAGAAGCCTGATGAGTGCACATACATTGGAATATTTTGATCCAAAGGCTCCTAGTGGAACTAGGAGCAGTCCTAGTTCAGAAGTGGAACAATAGAGGGTGATTGCATTTGTGAGCAAGTCACTTACTGATGTTGAAAGACGTTATTCACAGACAGAAAGAGGCCCTGCGACTCGTATGGCCCTGAGAACATTTCCATGCTTATCTATGTGGTATAGAGTTCCAGCTCTGAACTGATCACAGACCACTGGAAGCAATTTATTCTTTGAGTTCGAAGCAGTGTACTAGAATTGAAAGGTGGATCCTGAGATTACAACAACATCACTACAGGGTGATTTACATAGCAGGGAGAAACAATATTGCCGATTCATTATCAAGGTTGCTTAAAGACGATGGGGTAAAGCATTCAATGCTTGAGATGGAGGCTGAATCGTTCGTTAGATTCATTGCGGTGAATGCTACACCAGGGAGATCGAGGAGGAATCATGTATGGACTCAGAACTGTTGAACATTAGAGATTGGATCAACAGCGGAAATTGGAACAGCTGTCAAAACTAAACTTATGTGGCCATCAGAGATAAACTCTTGTACAAATGGAAGATGTGTACTCAGGGGAAACAGATTTGTCATTTCACAGAAATTGAGAGGGAGGATGGTAGCACTGGCTCACAAAGGACATTTAGGAGTTGTTGGGACAAAACAAAACCTCCGTACAAAGGTTTGGTGGCCAGGAATGGAAAAATATGTGAAATCATGTCATGGGAGTCAGGGTTAGCAGACCTAACCCACATGAACCGATGTGAAGCACACTGCCACCAGGAGAACCATGGGAGGATATGCAGTCGACTTTTTGGGCCCGTTCCCAACTGGAGAGTCGATTATGGTGGTTGCCGACTATTACAGCAGATATTATTAGTAAGTCATAATGAAATCAACAACAGAAAAGATTATGGCAGGACTGAGGGAGATCTTTGCCATACAAGGCTAATCAGTGACTTTGCATTCAGACAATTGACCTCAGTTCATATCAGAGATATTCCAAGAATTCATGGGAACTATTGGTGTGCACCATTACAAAGTTACACCAAAGTGGCCACAGGCCAATGGAGAAGTTGAATGTTAGAATCAGTCACTGGAGAAAAGAATGAGAATTGCTCAAGCAGAAGGCAAGGATTGGGGAAAAAAACTCTTTTAACCTATGTAGCAGCAGACAGAGCGATGCCCCAGGAAAGAGTCCAGCAGAACTCTTATTCAGGAAGTGGAAGACCACGATGCTGAAAGAAAAGGGGCAACAAAACTGTATGTGGACATGAAAAGGAATGGCAGACCTTCAGATGTAATGCCAGGGGATGAGGTACTGGTGAGGAAAGTCCAAATAAAATGGACACACCATTTATTCCCCAACCATATATTGTGGTGTCCAGAGAAGGAAATCAAGTGATGGTCCAGTCCCCAGAAGGTGTTACTTATGACAGAAACACATCACATGTGAAAAAGTATTATCATCACAGCGTTCCAGTGATGTCGATGCCAGACAAAACTGTGAAGCAGAATGGAGATGACCAGCTTGATGGACATGGAGTGCACCAGCTGGAACAAGAAACTTCTGGAAACCAGCATTAAGGCGATAGACAAACTGAGCAGGATATCACGGTCAGCAGTCCAGAAGTGGGCCAGACAACACTAGGAGAGAGACCACAATGTCAGCAACAACAACCTAGAGATTTCAAGGCTTTGTGATGTATTAGTGTGGAGAACTTTGTATTTCATGGTTTGGAAATCTGTGTTTTGTAAATCATTCAGGAAAATATTTGGAAATTGATATTGGTATTGAAAATGATCAGTATTGAAAGTTGACTGTTTTAAAAGTACTTTTAGTATTATTCATTTATTTGATAAATGGAGTGGAGTAGTGATAAATAATAGTTTGGTTATCGACTATAATGCCTTGCAGGATAACATAGATTGGTTATCAATTGTAATGGCTGGCAGTACGAGTGGGAGTAAGAGACAGTAATGGTGGAATAAAGACTGAACATATTTGAACTCTACCTCAGAGTGTTGACTTTATTTGAACTCAGGATTCGACACTGCCCATCTCCTCCTTAATACTATCTATTTTCCTCTCCTTTCTGAATCATTCAGCAGGGTGGCAATGTAAAAGTCAACTGTCTATTTCCCTCTATGGATCCTGCTTGATCCACCAGCAGTTTAGTTTCTGCTGGAAATTCTAGCAGATCAGAATGTCACCCAAACACACCACCCCTTGGCCATTGTCTATTGTATCAAAACCTCACTGGAGAAATAGTCATTACTTTGCAAAGTGAAATCAGCATGAACAAAAATGAGATAACTATGAGCACTGAAATACAAAAAAATGAAGACAGCAGATTCACAATTTTATGCAAGACAAGTGGATGAGCCATGGGAAGCATGCAGAAAATGAAAAATTCTATCAACCTATACTGATAGCAGTAAAATGTAATCTGATTTCAGCTACTGAAATCATTTTCACACCTGCAAAGACCCAAGGAGCTGAGAAGTTCTCAAAAATGTATTTTGTTTTAAGTGCGGGGGGGGGGGGGCGCAGGGTATGACCTTGTTAACAACACCATTATTTCTTGCTCATCCCTATTTGTATGGTAGAAGCTAGTGATATCCTCCATGTGTCCTATCAGAGAAAGCACTCTTGCAATACTGTTGGATTCAGCATCCTGGAATTTCAGCCTCTACAATGAAGGTAACAGCCAAGTATCTCAGAATCTGAATAGTAACTTACTGTCCTGAAGGGCAATGTGTAGTGCTCATCTCATGCAACTGAAACCCTTGTTCTCCTTGGTAAAAAGAACTCACCAGCAGTTTGGCAGGTACTACTGGAGCAGCCAAGGCAGACAAGTGCAATATATTTTGCAGAAGACTGCACCTGGCATGGATGGAAAGAATGCTCGTGGTGTTAATCAAGGGGTTGCTTGCCTCATCTTGGATGATTACATATCCAGGTGCTGATAAATAATTATTTGGAAAAAAAAGTATTAGTTTATAATCACACAGTTCCCATGCCAACAATTTTGATGTTAAGACAGTGAAACAAGTGGATATTCCACAGCACAATTGGCTTAAGTTTTCAAAACCTACTATATCAACACATAGTTCAAATTAATCAAATGACAGTTGGGATTGGGATCAGCTTGTTTTTATAACCAACTCTACACACTATGACAAAATTCATATCCTTACCATGAAGAAGTGATCAAACTCCAAAAAAACAATAACAAATGAAACACAGATACTGACCCAGCTGATTCTCGTTCAATCTGTGCTAATTTATTTAATTTGTAACGGAATGAATAGAGCAATTTTAAGTGATTTTGGCTAACTAAATTAAAAAGAAACACCAAAATTAGCAAATTATCTTGTTTGCCATCAGCCATGAGAAGCAATTTCTGGACTGGACCTGACGGTCCAAGTTAATGTAAAACTCCAAGTTTAGGTACAACACCAGCTTTTCTAACATTATTAGTAGAACCATTCTCCAGCAAATCGAGTAACATCCAGAGTTTCATGTGTCAGAAGAACCCTCTCATCTTCAGGCAGGAAGTGAATCTATGATGAGGTTTGTCCAAAGGACAGAAAATAAAGCCTTGATTGCAATTGGCCCCTTATCCAGTTTCCCCTCAGAGATACTAGAAATTAATTTCCCTCTTCCTTCATCATACCATTTAACTTTTCCCTGTCAATCTGAGCTCTGAGTCACTCAAAGCTGACGGTTGTTTATTCAAACCTTATTGCAGAAAGTGTGCAAGACTGTCCGGGCAGGGCTGCTTGCGATACAAAAACAAAACTCTAAGAACAACTTACAATATCAAATGACACTATACAGCCAAGAAATCCTCTTCAGTGACTCAGTAAATATTTACCATTGACAAAAAAATGACTATCTGAATGCAATTTTTTTGTTTGACAGACCTTGCCATGCATATACTGCCATGATTCTCTGAAAATAATAGCACAGAGAAAGTATCAAATGGATTCTCTAAAATACTTTTGTGATTGCCTGATTTTTTTTTTTGCCATAACACCCAACCTAGTAACTTCTTAAACAGTGTCGCAAAAAAGGTTTTCTGAGCCATAAAGTAACTGTGAAAGAAAGTTAGCAAAACTTGCCCTTATATTGTGCCTTCGATATCCTTCTTGTGCTGTTGCAAAGCTCTTCACAGCCAATTAAATAATTCTGAAGTGGGCCAACTATTTTAATATTGGAAGGTTTCAGTCGATTAAGTATTTTGCAAATGAAAATTGCAAAATAAGGGAAATTTTGTATATCAAAATCAAAAAGCATTGCAATAAATTAAAATTGTATTTGTGATTTATTGCAGAATGTCTAATTAGCCTTCATTCAAAATAATTGCTTGAAAAGCTCATGTCATTAATGACACCTGTCAGAGAATAAGGCTTTAAAATAACAACATACTTCCAAATCATTACCGCATTATATCATTAAAAAAGAAAAGTTTAAGGCAGTCCCATACAGTATTCTGATAGTGAATTAAATTGCTCAATGTACAGCCTGAACTGATGTTCTGAAGACAAAAAAGGTTATTGGTGCTCAGTTCACATATCAAAACAAATAAGCAAAAAATAAAACTAGATTCATGAGTTAAATGTAATTAAATTGTCAAAGTAATTTAGGCTCGACACAAAGCCTGAGAACACCTGGATAGCAAAGATGCATACATCATCAGGATGTTCTTTATTGACGACAGTTTGGCATTCAACATCTCCTCAAAACTGATCAGCGAACTTCAAGAGCTGTGCTTCCATACCCCACTGTGAAATTAGATCCTGGATTTCCGTACCTCAAGACCACAATCAGTGAGAGTGAGAATTGGTAAGAACATTTCCTCCACATTCTCCATCAGTTCCAGATCACCACAGGGCTGCATTCTTAGCCCCCTGCTCTACTCACTTTACACTGATGTCTGAGCAGCTTGGTACAACAGTAACACCATCTATACATTTTCTGATTATATCACATTAGTGGGTTGTATAAAAGGGGGTGAAGAGTCAGCATACAGGAGGGATATTGAAAACTTTGTTGAATGGTATACTACATCAACCTCACACTCAATGTCACTAAAACTAAGGAATTGACTGTGGACTTCAGGAGGTGAACATTGAGATGGAGAGGGTGAGCAAATTTAAATTCCTGTGACTCACTACTTTGGAGGATTTTTCCTGGACCCAATACCCAAATGTCATCATGAAGAAACCAGATCAGTGCCTTTACTGTCTCATGAGATTGCGGAGTTTTGGTATGACATCGAAAACTTTGGCAAACTTCTACAGATGTATAGTGGAAAGTAGCTGCATCAGGGCTGGTATTAGGGCATCAATGGCGAAAGGTAGTCAACAGTACATCACAGGCAAAACTCTCCCCACTATCAAAAAAATCTAAATGGAACAATGCAGTCAGAACATCTGCAAAGGTGACATGTTCTGTTCTTATTGCTGCCATCTTTAAAGAGGAAAAGGTACCACAAGACTCATACCATCAGGTTCAGGAAGAGTTCGTACCCATCCACTATCAGATTCCTAAGCAACCAACTCAGCGAGACACTCATTTAAGGGCTCTTGCTTTGCACATGATTTATTACTGACTATTTACTTTCAGTATGCATTTCCTTCTTGTTTACATTTCTCTCTTTTGTATATGCTGTCTTGTTTTTTTTGCACTACTGATAGGTAGAAATTCTGCCTGGCCCACAGGAAAAAGATTATCAGGGTTGGATGTGATGTCATGTATATATTCTGACAATAAATCTGAACTTTGAATAAATAAACATATTACCTTAGGTAATATTTAAAAAAATGACAGTCATTTTTTCCACAGGTACATGTTTGAAACTGCCTTAAATGATTCAGCAGAGGCGGTTTTGTCTGGAGGACCCCTCCGCTGCAGTCATCAAATCACTCAAAATTAAATGATGTTCTAATGAACCAGTCTTTTGTAAAGCACTAAAATTTTATGAAGTTCACAAAGTGGTTTTGAGATTTTAATGGCATAGTACATCAATGCGATTGCTTTACATGCTCGTATTTTAAAATATAATTTATATGTTGTAATATTTCCTTTCTTCCAAAATACATGCGATTTGAGAATTTTATATAATTGAAATGTTTATATTTCAATTTTTGTTAAAGCTATACATTATACTCCAATTTTTATTTGACACTATATAATTTTTTTTAAAAACAAGTTAATTAAAACTGTAAATTGGCTTCTGAGAGAATTCCTGAGTGATTAATCACAGATTGACACGTGAAGTAGAGGAAATTATTGCTGCAGAGCTTGCTCGTCTTTATAAGGAGTTTTCTTAGAGCAAAACAGAGTACACCATTGCTTTGCCAAAACTATGAGATGCTAGTGGATCAGTGGATCAGACATTTCTGTCCACGTATGCTGCCTGTACACCTAGTCCCTCCAGCGCTTTATTTTTGGCTCAAGACAACAGTACCAGCAGTTTCTTGTGTCTCACCATTTACTTTAACTTTGTAAATATATTGAAAGAAAATACACATTATTATATCAGATGTTCAAATAAATCAAAATTTGATCACAAATTCTCGTAAATATTTGGCCTGAAATGACTGCCATTTATAAGTAAATGGTTGTTTTAACCAAATGATCTAGGTCCATGTTAATGAAACACAACACTGCCCAGTAAATGTGTGCACCACTAAATTTGTGATGAACAGGCACCACATAAATTATATTAAAAAAAGCCTGTCTGTGTGTAACCTTTTTTTACTGGAAGCAAAATACCACATACACAATTATCACAAAAGCAAGAACAAGCTGTGGGACTACAATATGAAAAAAGATTTTAAATTCAGAAACAACACTTCAAAGATACTATAATAGAATAAAATGATAACCTGCTGAAGTGCCCACACAGCCACATCACTGACATGGGGTTTCGTGATGTACAGTACATTTCCAATAAACCAAAAACCGATCAACCAAAATTTCGAATATCCGACTTTTTTTGGGTGAGACACGACGTCACAATTTGAAAAAAAAGTTGAAAAAAATTTACCCACTATGCTCAAGTGGGGCTACAGGAAATCAATTTTACAATGGAGACATTTGTCCACTTGAGAAATAACACATTGAAGGAAAGGGTAGCACTGTTTATTTAGAAATTGTCATTTTTTTTGCTGAGTTACTATAACTTTGTGTAAATTGTATTGTGGCATTCTCAGAATTTGAATACCACACTCTCTCCCCGCTTGCCCGCATGAGCCACATTCTCTCCCTGCTCGCCCAAGCCGTGCTCTTTCCCTGTACGCCCGAGCTGCTCCCTCTGTCAAGTATTCTTTCAATGGGATCGCTGAAATTCTGCTGGAGGACAATCCCTGTGCAATCTCCTCCCACTTACAGGTGAGGTAAGACTACAAGTGCCTCTCGGGCAGGAGCGCGGACCTCGGGCAGGATTGGGACAGTGATGGGGTGGTGTCAGGGATCAGCGACTGCGTCGGGAGGTATCAAGGATTGGCAACAGCCAATATTAGTATTCTCCTGATGCTACTGGGCTGATTTAGAGAAAATTCTCAAATATCTGAAAAATCTGTTTCACCGAGATAGGTCTGGTCCCAAGTATTTCAGATAATTGGAAATGTACTGCAGATGTTTTTTTTTGCTTTCTACTACTTCTGATTTTTGTCCCTCAAGTAACTTTTTTTAAAAATCTTAAAATATACATGTTATGTGTCTTTAATGAAAATGAATGTTGCATATTGTTGAGAATTTGTATTTAAATTCTATTTAGAAATAGCTGCAAATAATTCAAATAACCACTGAAACTAAACTTTGTTTTGTATGTATAATTGTTCTCATGATGGACATTGTGAAAGCAGTCTGAATTTAGAGGTTTTCACAGTTAATACACAAATGAAGATGTGGTTAATCCACAAAACTATTTAAGTTTCAACAAAAAAAAACACGGGCCATTTTGAATCAGTACATTGAATTATCAAAATGTTCGACAAACCTACCCCCTCCACTTTTAACATTCATCTTTATTTTTTCATTAGATTTTGAAAAAGAACAATTTTATGACCTTTCAACATTAAAAAAAAATCCCTTCTCCACTGAATACATTGAAAAGGAAGCCAAAAAACAAATTCAGACTGTAATTAAGTATTTTAGTGGTATGGAATATTTCAGTTGAATAACACTAGAAGGCAAAATATTACAGTACACCACTATTTTTATTAATAGGATTACAAATTATTACATGTACAAAAAAGTTTTTTATGCTTTACATTGTGCGACTAAAGTCCATTTTCGAGGGTTCAGTATCTTCCTTTGCACAGTACATCTCTATTTTTTGTAAATCAAACACTTGGAAACAAATGAAACCACATTCCACTTCTGCAATCCGAGTACCTAGAAAGAGGATGAGATTAAAAAAAAAGAAAGCTAGATGTAAAAAAAATCCCCACCTTTTGGTATTTTCCCGACATCTGTAGTAAAGAGTTTTCTGTTAGATCTTAAAATATTCAAATCAACAAATTAGTGGAAAATTGGGAACAGAGGAAAATGCACGCGAAAGAAGAAAAGTCACACATAAATAAGTGGGGGAATGGGATTAATGCTCTGAGAATTGGCAGAGATTCAATGGGCCATTTGCTTTCTTCTATTATCTTTATTCATCACATTACAATATGCATAGTTTTAATTCTGGAAGATTGGACTTTTAAGGAAATGGGTTTATTTTAAACATCTCAATGGTTGAATTGGTACAATGCAACATTTTCCAATGCTTCAAATATTATACGCATATAGTGGAATTTTATGCTATTCATCTGACCACAGAAACCAAATGATGCTCATACATAAACAATACTTGAACTGCATAACCATATCATGACTGTAACTGAAGTGTAGAAGATTTTTACTCTCATCTGTATAATGTTGCATCATTATGCTATGCATGGCAAAAAAAAGGAAAATCAAACACTGGAGAGGAATAAACTTTACTTCAAAGCAAACAAAAAGTCGGAAATCCATGTGAACACAAGCAGTGTATTTAAAACAAATAATTAAATATTTACAAACCAAAAAAAGTGCAATTTTACTGCACAAGAACAAGGCTTTTCTTCTCTTTGAGCCGGCTATGATTTTTCAATATGATTGTGGCTAATCTTTTTCATATAAACCTCATTTCCTTTAGTTCTATGATATCTAAAACATATTGTTCTACTTCTATAGGCTTTGTGTAGGTAATTCCAAAGATTTTGCATTCTCTAGATCAGGGGTGTCAAACTCAAATTCACGGAGGGCCGAACTAAATATTTATTTAAAATTTTCAACAACATCTGCATGTTTTCTCTTCTTTCAACATATGTAATGTTAAACTTTAGGATATAACTTTAGGAGGATAATGTTACAGGTCAGGAGTAGATAGCTCAAGTTCACCCTTTGCTTGACCTGAGGGAAACCTATTTGGTCCCTGTGGAGATGTAGTCAGCATTCACAGGCTGTGTCCATTTTGGCCTGCATCAGGACTCAGCATTTCCTGCTCACTCCTCAGGCTCGAGGCCTCTATTCACCCTCGACCCACCATCCCTCTACCTGACCAGTCCTTTACCCAACCTCTACTCACCCCTCACTCCACTCGCTCTGCCTCTACCCACCCCATCCTATACACGCCCCTCTACTGCCTCTCCCCTCAACCTGTTCCTCCCTCTACCCGTCTCTCACCCTCTAATTACCCCTCCCCTACTCGCCCTGCCCCTCCCCTTTTACCTCTTCCCCATCCACCCCTCCTTCTACTCATCCCTCCCTCTAACTGCCCCTCGCACCACCATAACTTCCCCTGCCCATTACTCCTCACCTACACCCTCTGCCCACCCCTGCTTACCCACCCACTCAGGCCCAGCGCGCTGCCGATCAGCCTTTGCGGACAGCCACCATCTCTCTCTTCACGTGCAGGGCCGAACCAGCCGTCCCTGGGGTCTGCGCGGGTGCAAGCGCTGAAGGCCGTGGCGACCGGGAGAAGTGCGCTCGTGCTGCGGAAGGCCGTCCGGTGCCAGTCGCGCGGGGCTCGCGCAGCCCGGGGGCCGTGGGCAGCCTGCCATGCCCGTCGCGCCGACAGGAAATCACAGGCGCTTGCCAATCCGCCGCACCGCTCGACAGGTGGGAGACGTGACTGGTTGTGTGGGGAGCCTTCCAACTGGCTTGCCGGCTGATGACATCGACAGACTTCTCGTGTTACAATGGGGAAGGATGTGCAATGAAGGGGGAGGATGGTGGGGGTGACATTACCAAAAAACAGCATCGGCTCTCGCTGCAGGGCGGGCCACCTCTAATACATTTTTTAAATGATCTTGCGGGCCAAATATAATTATATCCCGCGGGCCAGAGTTTGACATGTGTGCTCTAGATGAAGAATTATTCTCTCATCTTTGTCCAGAGTAGTGATTCCTTGATTTGTGACACCTCAAACAAGGGAAACATCATCTCTGCATGTAAACAAATAAAATCTCATTCGATTCCAAAGTTAATGGCTCCGTAACATTTTAGGTTAATGCTCTTCTAATGGGACAGATAATGAAAGGCTGTTAAATCTAAAAAGTTAACAGTCTTTCACTGTGCAGGGTTCTACCCATCTTGTTGAGCATTACTTTAGATTTGCTACCTCTGCACTGCTTTTCTTTTTGATAATAGATATATTTTAATGACTGGTTGACAGTCTACAGTTTATATAAAATATACCAAGTTTAAGAATGTTTTTACATAAATTGAATGCAGAATTCTTTTCAGCTTTTTATTTTGAAACATTGTATTACAGAGCTGCAGATTTTTTTTAAAGCTATGATAATACCAAACAGTACAATTAAAACATCACTATATTTTATTGTATAAATTTAAAATTATTTTTACTGCTGGCAATGTAACAACTGTAACTTGCTCAATACATGTAGAAACTTTGCTGAAAATAAAAATAATTGAGTAATAGTCCCCTATTACATACTGTCAGGCTTTTGAATTTCCCTTTGCTTGCTTTGAACTTGGGACAGGAAACATTATTTTTTCCATTCACCAGAATTTAGCCAGGTATCCTGTGTCCATGTGACGACATCTCTGTAGCTTTGTCCTAGTGAACAACTAGATTTAACTAGCTAAATGTGATTTTCAACTGATAACATTTATCACTTACCTGCATCACTTTCTTGCTCCTGGTGGTTGATAATACTGTTGTGTAGGTCTTGTTGAGCGCCTTGGCTGTCCATTTCCACCATGACAAAATTCTAATGTATTCTCAAACGATTCATCCTCCTCTTCCTGTTTGCATACATTTAAAAATACAATCAAACTTCAAGTGCTCACATTAGAAATAAAATTACAAATAAGGAACTGACTATTCTAAGACTTCACTCCTTCTCATTTCAGAAAGTAAGAAAAAGGTTGGATTTGCTAGTTAATTGGTGTATTGGGCAGCAAGGGCTCATGAGCCAGAAGGCCCTGTTACTGTGCTGCATCTTCAAATTAAAATAATTTTTTAAAATTCCACGAGTTAAGTAGCTTCACCTAAACAATTTTGCAACTGTAGTCCATTATTTAATTTACATTTTAGATTAATCTATTCACTGCTTTTTCAAAAACTCTCATCACCCCTGCCTTACAGAAACCTAGCAATGTTGAATCTTTGAATTAAATAATTCACTCAAGTCCAATGTTTCCTTTGGAAACACTTGCTTTACTCTCTACTTGTCATAGTATCACCATTTTTAAGTACAGGTTGTACCTCTTTAATCCAGTGACGTTGGGACCTGGCCATTGCCAGACCACAGCAAATGCTGGAAAGCAGAAATTGACCCCTATGGAAACATATCTAAGGTAGAACAGAGCACAACGTCTTTACAGCAGCAGCAATCGGGACCAGAGTTCGAGTCCCGCACTGTCTGTATGGAGTTTGTATTAATGGTGGCAGAGTCATAAGTGCCAGACCATGTGAGTTGTTGGACCAAAGAGTGCCAGGTAAGAAAGGTATAACCTGAACTTTCCCTCAATTTCATCAAACATGTTGATACAGATGCTTGATCTTGCGCAAGTATCAAAGATTTCCTGGAAGAGTTCATTCTTAAGGATGCCATTTATGCACTTGTTATTGCTTAAAAAATATATAACTGAATCAACATTAAAAAATGCTTGGTGCAAACTTTGGCCTGCAACAATGTTGGATGAAAACGAGCCTACGGCTAAAGACTTTGAAGGATTCCTTGTCAGTAATGAGAAGATGATATCAAACCTCATTGCTTATGTTAAAAGTGTTGCAGTAGAAATGTAAATATGTTGGAGGCCACTGACATCTAAGAGGTGCTGAACATTGACAATGATGCCCCCATTGTGCATTCCTTGAGTGATGGAGAAATTAATGAAATGGTGTTAAATGACGATAAGCAAGAGGAAAGCAGTGATGAGAAAGTAGACGTGATCACAGGTGGAAAAAATACCCATAGATGATACGGTTAAAATGTGTGATCAGTTAATTAGTGGCATGGAACAACGTGCATGAGTTTATGGGAGTTTATTCAATTAAAGAGAGATTGCTTAGAAAGAATGGAACAGTTGACACCGGAAGTTTTTAAAAAGATTCCAACCTGAAGACGATGACATGACAACAATGACGACATTGTTGTAATGTGCTTCTACAGCATGTACAGTATATTTTTGGGTATTTAGCTTGGCTTGAGCCAGTTTATGTTTGAAGTTTTATTGTAAGTTTTACTTTAAAATAAAAAAGTACACAAGTGATTTTATGGTCCATCTTTATTTCACCCCACCCTGTCCAGTGCTGCCACCACAACTCTCTCCACCCCCCCCATCCAGAGAGTCGGAGAGTGTCTTTGTTTTGCGCGAATCAGAAACAGTGCAATTACTTAGAAGTACCACCGTTACTGTTATTCTATTATCCAAAGAATTCCGAATTCTGAAAAGTGTCTGGTCCAAAGGATTTCAGATAAAAGATTGAACACCTGTAGTGTTAAACATAAATTGATCCTTCAATAATTAAATCTATTGCACTCAAGAATTTGAGGCAACTCTTATGTAACCCGTCATCATACTTGAGTTACTTCAGGCCAAGTAATTTTCTGGATTAGGATGCATAAGTATCATAAACAATTTTTTACCTGCAATAGCTAGATCCAGTATACTCCACAAGTGGTTTAACTATTGCTTTATTTAAATTCCATTGTGTTGAAACCCCTATGAGATAATGAGTAACAGGTCTTAAATCTTTTAAAAATAGTTATATTTCAACTCTAATTTTAGCAATTTTCATATATGAAAATTGATTTTTTGCTCCTCCAGTCTTAACATATTTTTAAAAATCCCATTTTTTTTTCCAGAATGTATGCATTAATCTCACATTTCCTTTTACTGGTAGATTACAGTTTCACTCACATTGAATTTCTGAATATCCCTTCACAATATTCTGCTGCCATCAACACTACTTGCTGAAACAGACAGCATTGGCAGTTACAAACTTAAACACAATTCTTTACTGGTTTAACTACTGTAAGTCACTTAGTAACACAAACATAAATTATGCCACTATTTCCATCATAAGGGAGATACATTTTCTCTATCGCTTGTTGATTAAATATTTAAAATACAAAAGTTAAACTGCCAACAAACCTTGGATTGGAGGTGATAATTCATCATATGTGCCAAAGATAAGTATCTGAAAGAATATTGAATTACTCCATTCTCCTTTCTTTTGCCACAGGTTTTTGCTTTACCTCTTCCACTACGATCCAATTTATGTTGCTACTGAAGCTATTTTTACTCCTTTACAGACTGCACATGGAAGACACAGCATAGAAGCAAAACTGTATTGAACTGATTGTGTCTCCCGAAGAAAACGCTACATTTTCCTTTTGTTGAAAAGTAGGAGGTTATCTTCCTGTGCTTCATCCATGAAGCATTTAATGCCCAAATATCTATTCTTGTCACCTTTGATCAGAAGATTTCTAATCTTAGGTTGCCTCTACATTCCTTTGAGTAGATATTAACATTCAAATTTTACTTGGCTACATGAAATTGGATTAAATAAAACTTTAAAATTCACCAAACTACTAAATATAAATAAACTTGGTCATTGTGATATTTTTCCAATGAAGGTAAGAACTGTTGATTACATTTCAATTAATAATTTTACAGGTTAACTGGAAGAGAACAGCAAAATGCAAACAAGCACTTAGTGAAGTTTATAGGTAAAATTATAAAACAGAATATTCTCCATTAAAAATATTAAGGAATGACTTCCAGCTGGCTACTGCATGGGTTAGCAGCAGTAGTTAGGTGCTCCTGTTTTTTAAAAAAAAATTCTTCCATTCATTCATTTCAACCAAAGTGCTTTATACTTTACCCCCTTGTTACTTATCTTTGAAAACTATTTTGAAAATGGCTAAAAGGTGGAAGAGGCAGCTGCTCTGACTGTGGACTTCATTTCTGATCTTTTAAACAGGCATACATGGGAGATAACTGAAACAGTGAAAGAAAGTCAACGTAAAGTCAAATCTACAATTGAAAAGGTTTTGGAGTAGTTATCAGAAATTGATGTATGTCTACGACCTGTGGAGCAAGATTTGACCCAGGATCAAGTCTCAGACATGACACTGACCAGAGTCAATGATTGTGTGGACAAACTAGAGGAATTTTGCTCGGGACTGTCTGGTAACAATCTTAACTTTGAAAGTAATCGACTTGGAGAGCAGGAGCAGAAGGCAGAATATACGAATTTTGGGCTTGGCTGAAAATACTGAAACTGGCCAAATGACCAATTTCATTTTGGAAATGCTTTTGGAATTTTTTGGAAAGGAGTTCTTATAAGCCTGAGCTTGACAGAGCCCGTCACTCTGATTCCCAAGCCAGTTCTGGGACGTTCGGTTATTCATCGCTACCAAATAAAATTTGTGAAGCCCATCAGAAAGGAACTCTTTAATATCGTGAACAACAGATCAGATTGTACATGATCTTTGTCCTGAAGTGATGAATCTGTGCATAGAATATAAAGAAGTCAAGGCTGAACTGTACAAGAAAGGTTTCAAGCCTGCTTTGTTATACCCAGCATACCTCCGAATCACACCCTTTGGTGATCACAATAATTTTTGAATTCAGTAGAAGCACAAAGATTCTTGGAAGATTTGACTTCAACATCAAGTCTTGCATGAACTGTTATTTGGTGTCCGAAGCTTTTTATTTTCTTGATTGGGTGAAGTTTGGCTTAGTTTGGCTTATAGTTACGCAAGTTTGTTTCTCTTTCTATTAATTCTATTACACTTCAATTACTTTTTCTTGGATGAGAGTATGAAGTTGAATACATTTTTATCTTTATAATAATGACTTGTATTCGCTACCTTAGTCACGTATTAATAGCGCATGAAATGTACGTGCTTAGGCACTCAGGCTATTAGATGACCGTGGGAAATAAGGCTAATGGTTAAAATAATATACAAGCATATAGACCAAGTTATGTGTGGGAAATTTTAGTTTTCCACGTATGTGCTTCAGCTATTTGTTCTACTGATTTTACAAGTATAAATGGGGAGTAGGTGGAGATTTATACATTCATTGCTCTTTTAGTAATGCCACACTTTTTTTTTTCATATTCTTATTGTTGTAGTAGTACAGTGGAACCCAGATTTAACGCAAATTCAGATATAATGCGATAAGTTATTGGACCCAGATATGTACAAGGTACGTGCTACTCTACATCCGCGCGCCGTTCTTCAAAATGGAACGTTAAGTGAGCCCATTTTAAAAGATGCAGTACCAGGATGGCCACCCTGTGGCACAGTGGATGTTTAGAAGTGGTGTGCCTAAAAGACCAAGGAGCTTACTGCTACTTTTAGAAAGCAGAGGCCAAGGGTCCACACACTGGTCTGCATTGATGGGGACAAGGTGGAGAGAGTCAGAATCCTTGAGTTCCTGGGAGTCCATATCTTGGAAGACCTTTAATGGAATTACCACATCAAGGCAACTATCAAGAAGGGACACCAGTGCCTCTATTTTCAAATGAGGCTGAGGAGATTTGGCATGTTCTACTGCTACACTGTGAGAAGTATACTTCTGGAAATGCAGAAGGTTGCAAGAGGTATCAAAAATAGCCAGGTCCATTATAGGCTGTGACCTCCGATTTATTGCAGACATCTAAGTGAGGCGCTCCCTCAAGAAGGCAGCTAACATCAAACGACTCTCAGCACCCTGGTCACAATCTCTTCTCACTGCTACCTTCAAGAACCAGGTACAGAAGCCTGAAGTCCAGCACCTCCAGGTTCAAGTGAAGTTTCCTATAGCTATCACTCACGATCCTCCCCTTGGTCAATCTGGGAGATTGCAAGTCACCTTTTTGCACAAGGATCACTGTGAATATCTAGAATCTATTTTATGCATTTATTGTCTCTTTTAATTTCATTTAGGATACTATTATTGTTTTACTTCACCTGTCCAGCAATAGCAAAAATTTCTGCTATGTATAACTCCTTATCATACAAGCAATTAATGCATCATATTCAGAATATATTTACACTGGCTCCAATCTTACAGGATTGTTATTTTATTTAGGGGAAAATGGACACGCTTTAGAGAACTGCTACTCCACACTGGAAAAGCAGTCATATCACATGGTGAGTCACAGGTGATTGCAATCAAGGTTTAGGTACAACATCAAGCCTGAAAGTTTGCTGCAGTATTTTTTGAAGGCATTCAAAATAATTGTGGCACACTACATCTTGCATAATTTTGCTCAGCATGAGCAAGCACTAGCACAAGTATCTTGAAGAGAGAGAAGAAAGGTGCAGAAAGTGGCGAGACATATGGAAACACTGGTTCAGAATGCCAAAAAATGGTCTTGTACTTCCAGGTTTTGTTTAGACATTTATCATTTCTACCACCGACAGGTGCTCAGATACCTTGTGTTAAGGGCATTCATTCCCTTGCTTTACCATGCTCAAACTTGCTCTTCGAAGATCCTGACCTTGTTTCCAAATGCACGACATTAAAAAAACAGAAATTGTTCCAAAAGGCATGGTAAGTGTGGAAAACAATGTGTGTAACAGAAATTGGAGACGGTGACCATGGCAGCAGTCTAGTGAGGGGACTGAGGGACCAGTGCATAGAACAGACTGCTGGTGACTCGAGGAAAGGAGCCCGTGGAAGCTGTGGGCTGCTTGAGAATGCTGTCGGGAGCCTTGCACCAGGCTGCAGAATGCTGGAGACTGGCTTGAGCTGGGTGGAGGGGTGCCAGGTATTGGAAACAGGATGCGAGGAGGTGCCGAGGGCACGAAAGGAATCTTGACCATGTCAGAGGTTCAGATCTGGAGTTTGGGATGTCAATGGTTTGGACAAGACTCCGTGTGGCTGCGGGAGTGGTGGAGGTGAATCTATGGACACTCGGTGACTCTGGGAGGGACTCATTTGCTTCTCTCCCTCTCTCTCTCTCTGACTGACTGCAAGTCTGACTTAACGAGGCACTGCCACTGGCGAATCTGTCTCCCTTGCAGCAGGCAAAAAGGAATTTCATGTAATACCACACAGTTTTATTACTAAGATAAAAAATTAATCTTGAAATCAAATTTTAATCAATTACCAAAAAATCTATCAATCTATTCACAAAATACCAAATTTTAAATTTCTACAAGACACTGCTCCAGTTTACAAAGATGCTGAAGTCTGGGTCTGAAGTCTGCAAAAGGTTTATAGTGATTCCTTTCCCATTCAACCTGCTGGAATTGAGGCGACAAGTCAAATTTTGGTTCAGCATGGGGAGCAACACATCAATCCTACTGTCCTTCAGGTGAGCAGATAGATCTACTTTTTTTTTTACGTTAACTTAAAGGTTGAAACAGAGATTAAAAGTTGAATAGTCACTAGAAAGGCCTGAAAATCTGGTCATCATATCTTTCTTGTATTGATGACAGTAGGAAAAGTGCAGTTGGAGCATCCATGGTGATGGACATAGTTGAGTCAATTACAATGTGGATGGCATCACATGATAGAAGCAGATTCTGCCAATTGTTCTGCTTTAGTGGACAGAGGTAGGACAACTACAAATACATCATCCTTTCTGTTGTACATCCAGCAATCTTTTTATGACAGACACTCAAAAATTCTACATCTCTGTTTCATTGAGGCTTAGAGGATAATGGTCTCTGGTCTGTATTCTTCTCACCAGTCCACAGGAAAAAAAATCTCAGGTTGTATGTGATTTCATGCATGTACTCGGATAGCAAATCTGAAATCAGACACTATTACCAATAACTGTATTTGTTGACATGCTGTAAGCTTCCATGTATTGACCCACCCTACCTAATAAGCACATTAAAACATGCAAATAACATCTGATAATGGTTCCTCATGAGTAATGAAATATGGATAAGGATCTCATGTGTTTCAAGGCATAAACAATTATTTTTCCAAATGAAAATGAATAGATAAGACAAATTACATAGAAATTGAAGTGGCTGAAGGCATGTTCATCAAGATTGGGTGGGGTGGGGGGGACGACGACGACACAGTTACAAGAACAAATCTGTGATCTTGCTCTGGCAACTTCCCATCACAAATGTTCAGGGTGCTGAAGATATCGGTTCTTCCACTGGGATAACTCCTACAAATTCCACTGGTCCACCACTAGTCCTGGCTGCCCTCTGCTATCCTGCACTTTTTTCTCGTGCAAAGCAGGAGAACAGCATTACAAGCAACTATAAAGACTACTATGTGCAGTGAGAAACTGCCAAATGTTAAACAAGTGAATATTATTGCTTTTGAGAAAAATTCCTTGATAGTAAACTGGAAAGGTTTGCCGAAAGGATAAATAAACCAGAAGAAAATAAATTTGCGTAGTGTTGTTACACAGCAATGAAGGGAGAAGTCAGGAGCGAGCCTGTCTCAGACAGTGCAGCATGTCATTATTTGAGATGAGAATATGAACGGTGCTGGAAGGACAAGAGAGTGTGGAAGATGCAATGCAGGAGATGATCAATCAGGGACAAGCCCTGATGAAGTTTATTTTTTTAAATCTCTTATCACGATTAAGTTTTGATATATTATGAAGATTATGGTTTGGAATTCAGTTCACCTTCTTATAACATTTCTTAAATATAATTGAAATATTGTATAAATGGAATGTTTAATGGTTTATCCTAATCTTAAACATAATTCTTTAGATAAGATTTAAAATATTTTAATAAGAATTATGTAGGTTTCATTATACAGAATGGTTTTTATTCTATCATTTTACTTGTTTATACTTCTGTGTAAAAGTTCTTTATTAAATTTATTAAAATATTTTAAATTTTGTTATCCAATACATGGAGAGTCTCATGTCCCTTGCGACGTTCACTGTACATGATTCACGTTCATGATTATCAGGAAGCACCATTAATGAGGGCCTTTCTACATTTGGAGCACATCTTTCCGAATTGACAGCTTTTGTCCATGATTGACAATCCTTTCCTCAAGTTACCCAGCAATCATTCCAAGGAAGTGCATGAAATGGCTAGTCGTCAATTCAAGTATCTGTTGCTCCCCAAAATTTGGAAAAATAATGAGCCTCTTCTGCCAAGCACATCAAAATGCAGGGTCCAATGTTATCTTTGTAATTCAGATCCACACAACAGGGAAAAAATGGGTTTACATCAATACAAATCCTCCACACTCTCCATGTGAGCCTCAAAACTAAACAAAATTCTCAGCGGAGAAGTGTTCAACTCCAAGTCCCTCTTTGACATTAAGGAACCTGGCTTCCATTTGCTGCAGCTTCTGCATTGACTTCAGAAGGAAATTTCAGCATTACAAAGCATGTTTTCTGGCTTTTTTGGTTAACAACTGTAGAAAGATTACTGGCAAGGTGCAATGCAAATTTACCACTTCATCTGAAACTATCTCAGAAGTATCAACTTGAAATGTATTTTTAAAAGAACAAAAAGTCAAAAAATTACAAAATACAATGAAATTTTGAAATCAGGGCTGACAATGTTCAGGGATGGATGGTGTTGAACACAGAATTATTAAGCTTCTTCCATTAAGAATTCTCTCAAATGGAGGGGGAAAAAAAGTGAAGTACAAATAGAAAAAGGATCTTTGTCTTTGCTCATAATTTATAAAGGTGTTGTATTTCCACTATTTCAAAACCATCTGAATACTGTTGTGCCCATTTGTAGGAGTATGTTCATTTTTAAAAAAAAAAAGAAAGTACAAATTTGGTAAAGGTTTTGATAACCCTGCCTTTTAAACAAGAATTTTGAAGAGAAAACCATGTTCCTTGATTACTAAAGGAGTACTAGGATACAGAATTCCAGCTTTTGTCAACTTCTGGAACCTAGTATGATTGAAAACTGTAGTTCAATAAAGCTACGATCTTAGTTGCCAGGATCTTGCTTGGCAATTAATGTATTCAATGCCATCAACTCTCAACTATATTAATAATAGCCTTAAAAAAAAGGAAATGGAGTGTTATATTCTATTATGAGGAATCCCACTAAAATTCAGTAAGATAAGGTCAATTAGTAATTAGGGATTAGATGTTATTAATCTTGGTGACTTGGGAACAGTAGGAAGAAAGATCGATGGTTTCAATTTTAAACAATTTGGAAAGAATGATTTAGGAATATGAAAATATACAATATGAGAAATAAATATGAAAGTACATTTGTGTTGATTAGGCAGACAAATATCCTTTTGGATTTAACTAAGTCGGAGGTGATTGATCATTTTGCTTATATATTCCTGACAACATTAAAAAAGCAATCAAGTTTCATTAATTCTCATTGAACTACCACCAAGTTCAAGTATGGCCACCAAGTTCAAGTATGGTGAGCACATGTTTAAATTTGAACTCACATTGTTAATACAGCAAAGTAGAGTGCTGCACTGGTCTAAAATATTAATGTTAACAGAATTTAATAAAAGAAATAAATACATTTTACTTGCACAATATTTTAAGATTCTGATTTATTCCATGTCTAACTTAACAGTGCTAGAATAATCATTGATCCTAAATGCTATGTAATAAAACATGTGAACATTCATTCTAGGTGGTTTTTAAAATCAGAGTTGAGTTAGATGAGATTTACGTTACCCTTCACCTTTTCCAATTTCAAAACCAAGAATAAATGTTGTCTATTTGATTTTAAAACCATTGTTACAAAATTAAAACTTCTGAATATTTATTTACATTAATTTTTGTACAGCTCAAATACACTGAGCTTTCACTGCAAATGAACTACAATAATAGAGTTACATGGGCTTACATGAGCTCCAATAAATTGAAACATTTGTGTCAATCAATCTTTTTATCCTGAAAATCTAATGAGCAATTTTCTTTTTAAATTATGCCCAAAATGGAAAAATATATAATATGCCTGCATTTAAATAAAGGGAGTTTTAAGATTATGTTGATTTCTTTAATGATCTCCTTGAAATCCTAATGACTTGAAAACATTTGCTTCCAAAGTAATGTCACCATCGGTTGACATTTGAGTAACTCTGGTCTTTTTAGTGTACCTGAAATAAACAGCTGCTCTGCAGTCACCATGACATTTCATAACACAGACAAATTTCACTTACATCAGTTTGATCACTGAGCTTGTCTACCAGGAAGTCTGGAGTTCAACATAGTTTTTGTTCCAGGGTGCAGTTTGGGAGCTGTGATTCACTTCCTAAACTGGAAGCAGACAATGCTTGCTGAGTCGTTGGAAAATTAGCATATGCAAGTCTGAAAGGGTTACAATGGTTAAACCACATACAAGAAACTTTTTTTAAAAATGTAAACAAAACTTTCAATGAATGCCTTTCAAACAATGCTGCAGCATATCAAATATATTAACATCAAATTATTTAATGGCAGCAGACATTTTCTTCGGAAATAATATGGAAATCATCCATAAACTGGAACAAAGAAAAATCCTGAACTCCATTTCCTTCTGATCAGAGTTGGGGGCAGGGGGGAGGGGGGGGGGGAAAGTTCACATCCACCTCCACCCTTCACTGTCAATGACCCTGAAATGCTGACCCGAGTCATGCATTGAAGTAATCTCGAATTTCAATCTTTAGTCAGTGCATAGTGATTGATTTGATTTTCCAACATGGTTATAGCTAGTTTATAATTTGGTTTGTCTCCCTTTGAGGTAAAAATGCTTTTGAAAAACAAAATAGCCAAACTACCAATAAAGTGGACATCTGGGTTTCACTCTTTAAAAAAAAAGTCTCAATACTTGGACAAGAAGGTGAGATGTACAAAGAAAGACACACAAAGTGTGTTAGAGAGCAAGGTAAACTTATGGATTAAATTAGCAAAAGAGTGACAGAAAAGAATAATAGAAATAACCATCAGAATAAAAGGTAAAAGGAGGCAAGAGAAAGGATAAAATGGAAAAAGGGTAAACTATGTAAAACGACTTTTGCTTCAAGTGTGCAGACAAAACCAAGTTATCTAGATGTGCATTCATTGAACGGTCATGGATTTATGAAAATAAGACTATAGACCAAGCAACTGAAGTTAATAAAGCTTGGGAAGAATCCCTTTGTCAGCAGTTAAATTCACCTCAATTGTCTTAACAATGTGTCATTTACAAGTTAACAGAAGAGAAATTGCAAGAAAACAGAAAGGTTGTGACAAAATGTATAAAACTTTTATTGCAGAAATACATTTTAATACATTTTTTCACTTTAAGATTCAAGTTATTTTTAAAGAGCATTCAAGCTGTGATGTGAAATTGGGTCATCTCTTAAAGGCTGCAATCGTCGGTGCACATTCCGATATGGTCGAAGACTAAGGATCCTTCACTCCATTAGGGTATTCTAAAATATGGTGAATAAAATAACATGTTACCTGTTGTAGCTAGTTTTGATCAACTAGCTTATTGAATTGTAAAATTGACAATGATTTTCCAGGCTGAGAACTAAGACATTTTCTTTTAATTTCTGCTTTCAATTCTTTAGGGTCAGTCAGGTTTCAAATATGTCAAACCAAGAAAATGTGCACACATTGTAATTGCAAAGATGCCCCAATGAAGGGTTTGTTCATGGGTGGGAATGACAAAATTTTAGCTAATCAGTTTTATTGTAACCAGTTTTTACAGCATATGAAAGTTTTCGACTGCGTTTCATCAGTAACATTGATAAGCTGGGTTGACAGGTTGCTGAGATGAATGATCTATGTCTTAGCTTTGAGACCAAAGACATCGGAAAGTGAAGAAATCCTCCTTTCATAGACAGCAATCTATTAGCAAACAGGGAGAATTAAAGAGGTGAAAGCATTATCTCCACTAAATCTCTCTGGAAATGAAAAGCTTAAATCCCCATAAACTAGGTTTCTTTGGAGGCAAAAATCTTGTCCTCATCAACCAACTTTTCTGACAATTTGCTATTTTTTCCACCCATTTTTGTACTGGAGTATTGAGCAGATTAAAAGAATTAATTAATAATTATTTCTGATGGGAAACTAATGAATATTCCCATAAGATGTAGTTGCTTAATTTGAAGAATATTTGTTTAATTGTGTAAAGGACCATTTTTGTGCTCTCATCAATGTCCTGTACAGTTGTAACATGACATCCCTACTCCTGTACTCAATGATCTGACTAAAGAAAGTGTGCCAAACACCACTGTTTACCTGCACTGCCACTTTCATGGAACTATGTACCTGTTTCCACATGTCTTTTTGTTCAACCACCTCTTATCGCCTTATCATTTATCATGCAAGTCCTGTCCTGGTTTAACCTACCAAAGCACAACACTTGTATAGTGTTGATATAAATTATAGAAAGGTACCGACTGTTCTAAATGGCAATTTGAAAAAGCACTGAAGATGATGCAGAAAGAAAATTTATAAATATGTTGCCCTTGCTTGGAAAAGTGTTTTCAGCAACAACTTAAATAAAGTAATGTTGTTTTCTTTGGAATGGAGAATGGTTACTTGAGGCTTAATTGAAGTATATAAAATTATGAGAGGCCCAGATAAAATAAGAAGGACCCAATTCCATAGAAGGATCAAAAAAAAACCCAGCACAGATTTGATGTAATTAGTACAAGTATTGGAAGGGAGATGGGGGCGTCCAGGGAACTGACTGTATAAAAATTAATAGAGGCAGAAACCCATAAAACATTTCTATCAAAGAAATGTTTGTGACATACAGGGCCATTGAACAATGCTGAATTTGACATTGGGTTGGGAAGCTTTCTTGGAAAGGAGGGGCCATGATCGCCTCCTTGTACGTTATCAGTTTTCTATGATTGAATTAACTTTTGAGTAATAACAAAGACAAGTTCTGCAGATGTTGGAAATCTGAAATAAGAACAGAATGCTCAGTAATAAGTGGCATTATTAAAGGTCATTACTCATATTTCTTCTTCTGGCTCTCCAACAATTTTGCCCAAAATGGAGCATTTTGAGCTCCTGTACTTTTCTTCCCCATCCTTGCAAATGCAGCTTCACCAAATTGAATACATGATCACAGGATTGACCGTATTTCACGAAGTTTTATATTTAGTTCATGAATCTGAAAACACTTTGTATGTGCATTATGTATTTTACTCATCAGCAGGAATATGGAAATGCATTATTACATTACATGTTGCTATCATGTAAAGCACAACTCATCCCACTTCACCCATTGTCCAAGCTCGCGCCAGGATTAAACTCTCGTTCCTTTGTGTTTTTATTTGTATAAATTGCTCATCTCCTACCAAAAAAAAATTTAAATTAATTATACACACACACACACACACAATCTTCTATGGGTTCCATGAAAGCTTAGATACAAGAAGACTAACCAAAATCTACTAGCCTTAGGATTCCATCTATTATGTCATTGGCTTAGAGTTTAACCTAACTCGCCCATGCCAACCAAGTTATCTATCCAAGCTAGTCCTATCAGCATGTGTTTGGTCCATATCCATTTAAACCATTACTACCTGCCACAATGTCTTAAATGTTCCAACTGTATTAAGTTTGACCACTTTGTCTGACGACTTGATCGAAATACCCCACATACCCCGTGTAAAAATCTTTCCCGTCTCATCTTAAATCTATGCCCTCTACTTTTTACCCCTCATCCTGTGAAAAAAAGATTATGCCCACCTCCTCCTCATCCATGTCCTTCATGAATTTTAATAGCTTGACACAACGTCACTCCTCAGCCTCCTATGCTCCAGGAAGAACACTCAGAACCTACCCAGCATCTCCTTAAAACTCAAGCCCTGGTAACCTCCTCATAAATATTTTCTATATCCTTTCCAATTACATTCTTCCTACAATTGGACAACCAGAATTGCACAAAATATTCAATGTGATTTAAATAATATTTTGTAATGTTCTAACATGTGGTCCCAACTCTTGTAATCAATACCCTGACCGAAACACTTTTCACCATCTTGTCCAGTGTATCATTATTTTCAGTGAACTATATGCACCCCTCACCATCTCTGTTTCACAACACTCTCCAGGCCCTATCATTTACTCAATTTATCCTTGACATAGAAAATGCATTACCCACCTCCCCAAAATGCTCAAAGTGTGAGAAATAACATACTGCAACAGGCCTCAATCCCTGTGGGGAGAAATCATCCATACATGTCAATGACATTTGCTAATAATAGATGGCAAATGGTACTGCTTTATCACTGAGCAACATGCAACATAACTTTCTGGTTCATTGATGTGTACTGGAATATTGTTGAGATATGTTTGTGGGTTAATTCTTGGCATTTTCAGGCGGATAACAACAAGAGAACATTTTCTTGTATTTATATCACAAACACCAAATTTAATTCTTGTATCAGGAGGTCAATCTTACCAGCTCTTGGCAACATTTATGAATTTTAATAGAAATAAACTGAAGTAACTAATAGGCAAAGTCTTGCTAACTTTGATTCTGTAAGCAACATTACAACAACCCAGCTACAACTCAAAAGAAGGTTTGAGCGAGCAATGAGCTGGTGGAAGAGCATATCTGGTTAGGCATGGGTTGAAACATTGAGTCAAAATTTTATTATGAGATCCTTTGATAGTTAAATCAAGAAGAATCTTTTTGCAAACCAAAAACGTACATCTTATTGTCAATGGGTAGTACTTAAAGTACGACCTATGCAAATGCAATGCCAATCACATATTTGAACAAGGCCAAAAGATTACAAGATCTGGCACCATCCTTATAGGTATATAGATATTCTTTTAAGTCAACAGCATCTTCTTCATTCCATTTCTTCACCTTCATTAATTTTTATTTTGTTAAAAATTTAAAGTTATAAACAAATTAAAGGCTTTCCTGTGTCTTTTAGAGTTATGAATTGGTTGTATTCTTAACTTCAAGATATCTTTTGATTATTTGATAATCAAAATACTGGACTCAAAAGACATGTTTTAAACAAAATAATAAAATGAAGAAGGATGAGAATAGGAAAGTACAAAGTTTATGCAAAGCCATGGCAGAAAATGCCAAAAAATATCCACGAATAAAGAAAATTATAAAGAGCATAAATTAGGATTCAAAATCCAGATATTTTGACAATATTTGAGGGAATTTAAAAAATCATAATTAATCAGTTGCTTTAATAATCTGCAGTGCATCCCAGCCAAAGTACTTGAAAATCTCTTGCATATGGCATGAGTATGTCTAATAATACCCAACTTCTTGAAAAAGTGAATGGGCAGCTCAAATTTTATTCCAGTGGGCTGCTGGAACCCCCCCCAAAATACTTAACTCAGTTGCAAAAATGAACTAGTAAGTCAAGTTCAACTCTTCAATTAGTACTACATATTTAGATCACATAAATGTTTTTCCCAAGAAAAATATAGACGCAGTTGATCTCCCATGATCAAAATCCATAAGCATAGTAATCAGGCTCATACAAAGTTGGGCCCAAAATATTATTTTCAACTTAAAATGCAGCAGAACTAACTAAAATCATAAAGGAATAAAATTTGCACATTCTCTACTTTTTGCCTTTTTCCACAATCTCTCAGGTGCTCCACGTTTATTTTCTTTTTCCATCCTCCTCACTTTCCCCACATCCCACGTGACCTCTAGTGACAAATTATTTCAACAGACATTCACAGCCTAATATTCTCTTCCATTCCCTGACATTAGAATGCTGAGTTCCAGCCTAATATTCTCTTCCATTCTCTGACATTACAATGCTGAGAGTTATAGCTTTTTTTGTTTCAATCCAAGACCAATAGAGAATGGGTATCAAAACAACATCAAAATGAAATGGAGCAAAACTATTACTTATATTTTAGTCTCACCAGAAAAAAATCATTGATGCTCCTGTTGAATATTGGACAGGATAATGGAGCAGAGACTTTTTTCTAACCAATGATTTTTTTTGTATCAATGGCAGAGCTGTGGATATTGAATGGCATAATTGGTTGGCATCTATATTCTGGTCCCATGAAACAATAAATTTATTTGAATTGAGACCTCAATTTTGAAAACATAAAAGGAATTCAAAATAAGTCTTTGAAAACTAAGCTCAATTTTGTGAATAGGAAAAAGAAAAATGTATTGGAGCAACCGAGCAATGTCAACCTCATATGAGAAAACAATTTAAAGGAGTACGCACCCAGAATTCCTCCTGAAGTGGTTTAATATTACTTAGAAGTACTTCCTCATAGTTTCCATAACCTCTGAACACTACAACTGCTGTCACTCCTGAAGGATGAAGTGCCTTGATGACTGCGCGATAAAACTGAAAAAGGGGAAAAAAAATACAATGAAATTTAAACTGGACAGTTAGTAGTATATTTTGTCAACATACTATCAGAGCACATTTAAGTCTTCCACATGCTGTTATTAGGCCTGGGTTGTAATAAAAATTAATTTGTTTCAACCAAAGAACTGTAACACAAATCCTTTTATACTGTTTTATGCTAAATCTTCAGCATAAAATTATTAAGCTCCTCCTTTGTGCTATTTTCTCATAGTCTTGCTCTTCTTTAAATACTCCCAATATGTAGCCTCCAAAATCGAAGATAGAAAATTCCAGAAATTCATAATCCACAGAGGAAAAAATAACTCCTGCAACATGATTTTAAATGAGCACCACCTTCTTTTACAACATTATCCTCTCATTTCTGCAAACATAAACATCTCACCATTTTCCTTAACACATCCATTTAGCATCTTGCAATAAATCTAAGCTCTGACAGAGGGAAAAGAAAACATCTGTGTTTCAGCCATATGGGAGAAACAACCCATGAATTAGACAAATGAATCTCTTTTGAACTGCTTCAATGCTCAATTACCCTTTGCTATACAAGGGCACAGAAATCCAAGTTTTTTTTTGAAACCAGTACCCTGTACAATGGTAACAAAACATGCCCATTTTTAAACTACAGATCCTTTGTTAGAAAAGATGAATACATCATTTGCTTTCTATTTGTCTGCTATTTTTGTGATTCATCTGCAAGAAAACCTCAATCCATCTGTATTTCACCAATGTATAACCATCACCATGTAGATAAAAGTCTACCTTTTGATTCTTTTTTCCCCCCCAAAGTGCATGACCTGACACTTCTTACTTTAAAGTTTATTTGCCAAATTTTTATCCACTCACTCAATTTATCTTTCTGGATCTTTTTGCAGAGATCAAACCTGATCAAAACACTCCCCTTCCTGTATTTTAGGGAACAAAAAAATCCAAAAATGCTTTGTTAGCACTTAGCAAACAGAAACCAAACAATTCCTCCTGCTTGTAGACCATTCCAAGGGTACTCCAAGGCTGAGTATTTAGTCCCCTACTCCATTCCATGTACATTCCTAATTACTTGGTCAAGTTCAGCTCCAATGCAATCCATTCATTTGCTTACAAAACTATTGTAATCGCCTGGCTAACTGGAGATGAAGAGTCCAAATAGAAGAGGAAATTAAGATATGGTTCCAGAAAAACAATCGCCAAGGATATTATTGTTGATTTTATAAAGGGGTGGCCAAGTGCATACACTGAGAGGGGCGCTGGAGAAAGTGGTGACTATCTTCCTTATGGTAGACAAAGTTAAAGAATTTCATGTATGTTACATTCTAAATGTTGTATTACATGACAATAATGAGACCATTACCTTTTATCTTTACTTGTGTACTTTAATGCGAAGGAGGTGGAGAGGGTTAGTACCTTCAAATTCCTGGCAGTCCAAACATCAGACCTCTTCTGAAGCCAGCACAGAGACAACCATGAAGGTAGTACACCAATTACTACACTTCCTAAGTAGTCAGAGGAGATTTGGCATGTTGCCGAACATTCCAAATTTCTGCAGGTGTAATTTGATTGCCATGAATGCAGAAGATAGCAAATAGAATCGAATCAATTATAGGGTCTGACCTCCCATCCAGCAAAGACAACTGTGATCGATGCTGTCTCAGGAAGGCATCCAACATTACAAAAGCACCCTCATCACCCTGGTCACAACTACATCTCAATGCTATCTTTGGCTTGAAGGGCCAGTTTACAACTGTCCAGCAGAGAGAAAAAAAAATTATTTCTACCAAAGTCCAACACCTCTAAGTTGAAGAAATAATTCTTTACAACTGCTATCAAACTCTTCAAAGTTCTCTTGTTACACTAATTATGGACTGCTCCAACATCACAAGAGGATTGTCTACACAACTGTAGCATCACCTTTTTCCTGGACTGTGGTATCTGTGAATAATTATCTATTTTTGTAATTATCTAATTTTAATTTAAGAAAATGTATGCTGCGGTAAATGACTTTTTTCCTGTTTGATCCAACAAGTAAGAATTTTGGTGCATTTGCATATTGTTCAATGTATATGACGATAAACTCATTATAATTTTCTCTATTCTATTTAGACTTGAGACGATAAAGATTTTTAATCAATAATAGCAGCAATATACTGGACAAAAAAGAGCACAAAATCTGTAGGTGATGGAATTTTGAGCAAACAAGTTGCTGGAGGAACTTGGTGTATCAAGCAATATCCATTGGTAGAATTGGTCAGTCATCATTTGGAGTTGGGACTCTAACTAAAGAAACGTGATATTATGATAACATGAAGGGGAAGAAAATTGGGGAGAAATTAAAAGGCCACAGGGCATTGGATACTGTGAAAAAGAGAGAGAGAGAGAGAAAGAAAGAAAGAAAGAGAGAGAGAGAGAGAGAGAGAGAGAGAGAGATGACTGGGAAGAGGGGCAGAGTTTAATATAATAGTACAGGAGTAGGCAAACTTAAGAGAAAAAAAAATCAATGTTCATACCATTACGTTTATAACTGCCCAGCAGAGAAACAAATAATTTATTCCTACCAAGAGAACAAACATCAGGAAGAGAAATCAAAACTATGCACATACAAGTGATAAGATAGGTACATTTAACCATACTGGAAACAGTTTAATGACATGGTAAATCTTTAAAATCTTGTCGTGTTGAAGGTAGTTTGAGCCTCCAGGTTTCATGTAAAAATATAAGCTTATTTGTGACCATGTATTGTCTAAATTAAATGCACCCTAGTTTTTTTGCGAGAAATATTCTTCAAAATAAAAGGAATTTGAGAGTCAAAATTAAATTAATGAGTTTGCAGTTGATATCAAGTTATTTCAAGTTATCAAAGCTTTATTTTTCCCGTTAAAAATCAAGGCAAATTAAAAATTCAATATGGTTTACTTAAAAAGTAAAATTTCTTCAACTTCCATGGCCATCAGTGTGCCTGATCAACTGCAGAAACAATAACAAAAGAAAGAAAAGCACACAATTACATCAACATCTTTGCATAGAAAAAAGTACCAGCAGTGCCAAAGAGATGCAATTTTCTGCTGCATATTTGTGCAATATACCTGGTATGTTTGAGCCACTGAATATAGAATAGTTAGGGAAGAGAGACTAAATTGCAAACAAGGGATATGTGGAATGGATAACATCTTCCACCCAAGGAATAATAGTGTCATAATTCTCATCTACTTCTTCTGAACTATTGCTCATACGCTGCATATAATGTCTCACAAACTTAATTAAAATTATATTCATTACTAACACAGAGCCTGTTGAATAATAAGATTGGCTAAAAAGCCCAAAACTCCACTGTGAAAGTTTCTTCAAGGAAAAGACTCAAGTGCAGAGAACAGTACAATTATGACATTAAAATGGTGGGTGCACAGGTGATGAGGGACCTTATAGGAGAGGAGAGAAGGCTGACTGAAGCTGCAAGTCAGAGAAGGCCCGACCACCATATTGAAAGTTTTCTTGCTCCCCCTCTCCAACAGGAAATGGAGGGAGACAGAGGTGTAAGGCAGACCATAATCAAACAAATACTCTGTGCCAACCAATCTTACCTTGTTATCTTCCCAGTAGAGAGCCAAGCACTGATCACCAGGTCTCCAATCATGAAGCTGTCTTTTAGTTGACAGCATTGTAGTAGTGTTCTCAATGTCATAAGGTCTTTCCCATGGTTTTTCCTGCTTGATTGGACCAGTTCTTTTCTTTGACACTGAATCATAAATTCCATTATTGCTTGGTGAATATTCAGCAAGCTTTGACTGGACAGATTCCATTGATTTTATAGGTCCTGTTCTCTTTCTCTGAAAGGGATCTATTTGTCCATTAGATGCATTACATGTAGCAATTTGTGCATTGCAATTGTCAAAGTGAAAATTGAAGTCCTTTCCATTATTCACACTTTTTGAGATTCCACCTCCTATTATTTGAGATAGTTCCATAGTTTTCCGCTCATTGTAAAGACTATAATTATGTCGCTGGTTTTCAAATTTTCCTCTCTGTTGGGTATTATTTTCCAGTTTATCTTTTTGACTCTGGCGGCCTTTAAATTCCATCAAACTTGGACCATCCTCAAATTTATTTATTGGACTCTCTCCCTTACTCTTTCTAACTGGTTCACCATCCATGTGAACTACTTGTTGTCCAAGCCCAGCATAATGTCTGTCTCCTCTTCTTCCATCGTCAATCCAGTGGCCACAGCCTAAAGAGGTCTGCCTGCCAAGGCCTCTGCCCTTCTGTGGGCCGAAGTTCTCAGAACCCTGCCTTGCCAATATATTCTCCCTTTGAAATCGAGGTGGTCGGTCATGTTTTTGCTGCCGATCATTATTCCAAGATGTATTCTTCTGTTGAAATCCCCTCACTGCAATGTGTTTATCAGGACCTGAATGATGCGGAAGTTGCATTTTTGACTCTAAGGAAAACAAAAATAAATACGTGTGTATGGCTTGATTTAGTTCATTGTAAATCTATACCTGTAACTGCAACTTTGTCGGCTGTTTGAACTTTGGAGTTAATTTGCTAGACCTTTTGCAGAAGAATCCTTCTCAATGTATCGGGTACAATATAACAAAAAACGTGAACATGGAAGCACACATTTTAAACTTCATTTGCATCTGCATTGCATAAACAATGTAGACAAAACACCACTAAAAACACACGCAGTATTTCAGGATTCCTACTCCCCCATTGCCAAGAATATATAAAAGTAATCAACTTGCAATATTTTATGGATAGCAATTTTACTTGGGTTAACTGAACCCATCCCTTATGCCCTACATAACATTTAACAATAAAAGCTTCTTTAAAAAAAAAAATTTTAAATCAGTGTCACTTTCACTACATTCTCAATTTTGAAATTCATCAGTCACTGCCTTGAACATGTGCAGTGATCAAACTTTCAAAGCACTCCAGAGTAGAGAATTTTAAAATACCTCTCCCCTCTAGATGACTAAGTTTCTCTGAATCTTTGTCCTGGTTAACAAACCTCTTACTTTGAGCAGTCAGCTATGGTCTAGCTATCGAGCCAGAGGATACATAAAATCAATATCGACCCTACCAAGGACTGTAAACTCGTACACCACAATGAGATTGTCTCGTTTTTGTGAACTCCCAAGAATGCAAAAGAAACCAGCTTCAACTCTCATGAGAAATCTGCCATTACAATAATCAATCTGCTGATTTTTTTGTTGAGCACCCATCTTTCCTTGATCATAGTATTCTAAATGCAATCTAGCTGGGGTTCCATGTACCGTTAAAGCAAGAAGTCTTCTTTAAACTACATTTATAAGAATAGTTGTGACAAACATCTTAATATACACTCTTGTGATTGTTTAAACTTCAACCAAAAAGATGTAATTGCTGCTACTATTTAAATTTGTATGAATTACTCGGAACATCAGGCAGTCAGAGAAGATTCCAAAAGAAGAGAAAAAAATCTCAATCATCCATATGGAAAAAAAGCAATCTTGGTGCAAAGAAAAAATTGAACACTAGTTAAAATTAAATTTATTAATTAAAAAAAATGAATCTCATGGCAATCTTATTTTCATAGAATAGCAAAAGCAATATGAACATGCACAAGTGAAGCAATGATAGAATGTAATATTGACTTGAGAACTTGTGCATGTAGTTTTCATCATATTTCATCACAGCACCCTATTAAACACCATAACCTCTCTATTCTTGAGATTCCCTTGTTTGATTAATCTTTAATCCATTCCCAAGCTGACCACCAACTGAAGTGAATGAACCTTTATCATCAACGATAATCACTTATTTGACTTTGAGAGTCGCAACAAGAGAGCAATAGCATGGCCCTGAAAAGCAAAAAGCCAATATTCCACTTCTCAACATTCAATGATTTCGATTTAAGATCTGAGGAACTGAATTATAAATTTAAACAGTCAGGTCAACACAACTCTCAGCAAAAAGTGAAGAATACCATCACCTTTTAACACCTTTAAAGGAAAATGTTGCCAAAATAGCCAATCCCAAAAGATTATTGGAGTCATGCTTCAGAGGCAGTTCATTCAATATGCCCACAATCCTCTGAGTGAAGAACTGCCTCCTCACATCCTTTCTAAATCCCACTTATAGTTGTGCTTTTTTAATATTTTATTTAAAATTTTCATCCATGTAATTACATTATAGAAAAACAGCATTTTGATTTTAAAATTACAATAACATATTAAACCCTTCACCCACTCTCCCCTCCCTCTTACTCCCCTCCAATTTATAAAAAATAATGATAAAAAGACACAATATATAGTTATATAAACAAATTATATAAAAAAGAGAAATATAGAAAAAATATTAATCTGGATTGAACAAAGGATTAGTTCACACATTGGGATGTTACAGTATTTATATTGAACAACTCTAGGGAAGATTATTACAGGTCTTAAGCCAGAAGGTGAATATTTATTTCTCAAATTATATGCAATTTTCTCCAAAGGTAACAACACCGAATTTCCAAGCCCCATTCTTTCCATACCCAAATCTGCATCTGATTTCTAAGTCACTGCAATACACTTCCTTGCCACCACCAAAGCTATTTTAATAAATTTAAAATGATAAAATAATAATTTTAATTCATGTCTTGTTCCTTCTATGTTCCCCAACAAAAATAAATCTGATTTTGAGGAATAACAACACCATTAATCCGTACAAAAATTTCTAACTTTAGAGCATGACTGAGTATAAAAAAAAGTTCCTATTTCTTCACCACATCAGAAACATTTATCTGATTCCAATTTCATTTTGTTCAGTTTTTGTGGTGCTAAATATAATTGATTTAAATAATTATATTGAACTAAACTGTATTTAACATTTATGGTATTTAACATGAAATCTTTTCAGAGTTCTGTCTATCAATTGTAATATTTAAATCAACCTCCAATTTCTGTCTAAATTTATGTATTCCTTTTTAATATTACCTGCTTATAATTAAAGATACATTGCTAAAATAAATTTCTTAGTACAACCTTTCCTGATAAGAACCTTCAACTCACTACAAGCTGATAAATACAATGGTGGACCTAATTTTTCTTCACAAATATCTTTTAAAAAAAGATAGCAAAAAAGTTTATTTTGAGTAACTCCACATATATTTCTTAACTGTTGATACAACATCAATTGACCTTGTTTATAACAATCTTCTACATTTTTAATACCATTATGAAACCAGATATTTATTCGAAGGACCTGGAAAACGCCCATAAGTCAAAATAGAGATGGATAAAATTGGAAAGAAATCAGCAGAGGAATTCATGGGATTCAAAATTCATGGGAAATGGGATTCAATATTAATAATTGGTGCGAAGGAGGCAACTTTGTTTAAACATTTGATTCCCATTTGGAACAAAATAAATAATGTAATTGGAACAAAAGTTAGTAATATCACCTAAAACACCTTCGATTCAAAATAATTTTATACCTTTTAGTAAAGATAACTCATTTCTAGTTATTCTTTGTTATCTTTGATTCTCCTACTCTGGGAAACAGACTGTCACTATTCACCTTCAAGTCAAGTCACTTTTATTTATTCTTCATACCATGCTCGCACGGTAAAGATGAGATAGCATTTCTCCAGGACCACGAAGCATTTTTACATAAACAAGTTAGAATAGAAGTCAAACACATTAAAATATTAAATATTAAGACATATACAGTAAAAGTCCACAGAACACTCTCCACATATGTTCTGGGAATTCAGGAGTCTGGTGGCTTGGGGGGAAAAAAAAAACTTGTCCAATCTGCACATAAGGACCAAGTGTTACAGTACCTCCTACCAGATGGCAGATGGGAGAACAGTTTACATGAAGTGTGTGTGGAGTTCTTCACAATGTTTATTGGTTTTTGCCTGCATTGAGTGTTGTAGATGTCTTTCATGGTAGGAAGAGAGCCCCCAATGATCTTTTCTGCCAACTTCACTATCCTCTGCAGGGTTTTGCGGTCTAAGGTGGTACAGCTTCCAAACCAGGTGGTGGTGCAGTTGCACAGGTAACTCTCAATACATCCTCTGCAGAATGTCGTGAGGATGGATTGTGGGAGATGAACTTCCCTCAGCCTTCACAGGAAGTAGAGGTGTTGCTGGGCTTTCTTGGTTATGGAGCTGGCTTGGCCATCTTGTCTATCATGATTTCATAGACTTCAATAAGATCCTCACAATCTATTTAACGCCCTCCCCCCCCCCCCCCCAAACTCCTACAATAACTCTACTTCCCTAATCTGACAACTTTACAAACCTCTTCTGCATTCTTTACAACTTTGTATCTTTCCACTAGCTATGTGACCAAAACTCTGCAAAATATCATGTGTGGTCTCACCATGTCTTTTATAACTTCAGCTCGACATCACAGCACTTATATTCAATACCCCAAATAGAGGCAAGAATCCCAGATCCTCTCTTCACCATCTTTAAACAGCTATGTACTGGAACCCCCGTTCGAACACTTTACTAAAACCCATTCAAATAACATCAACTACCTCTATCCTCTTTGTCATCTCTTCAAAAAAATTCTGTCAATGGACTCAATTTCCCCACGCACAAATCTCCTTGATTTTCCGTAGGCATCCAAATGTTAACAGACTATCTCTCATAATTCACTCCAGCAGTTTCCCTACTACTGACATCAAACTAACAGGTCTGTAGGTAACAGATTATCCTTGGAGACCTTACTAAATAACAGCAGCTCATTTGCCCTCCTCCATAACTCCTGTCTCAGCAAGGAGTTAAAAATATCAGTCAAGGCTCCAAAAACATACTTCCTTCCTGTGTTCTGGGATGTATCTGTCTGGACCCAGAAATGTCACCACTTTTACACAATCCAAGACCGCTAATACCACCTACTATTGACGCAGCCATGCCCAAGAAACCATCTTTAGTTTCCTCCCTCACCTCACTCCTGCTTATCTCCAGCTCCACAGTTAAACAGATACACAATATATTTAGTTATGATTCTCATCTCCTCTGGTCCTTAAGGAGATTCGTATTATAGAATCATAATAATAATGATAATCTGGTTTAAAGACATTTAAAAGATAAAGAGGAGACCTGTGGTAATATAAAAGGAAAACTCCTGACCTATAAGCAGCCTTATCAACTTGGGATCCATCAAAAATTTGGTATCTATCACTGCCATGGTTACTTTTAGATTTTCAAATTATTGCACAGGTAGCAAACTTTAGCACTAATTCCCACTTTTTGCAGTAACTTGAATGGCATTGAAAAACAATTAAAAAAAAATTGAACAATAGAACTTAAAAAGTTATGCAGCTGAAGATAGAGATCTCAGCTAAACAAGCCTGTTCGAGCATTCAAATGAGGCATCCATTCAACCCAGTTTGTAATAGATTTATAGGAAGAAATTCAAGGAGGACTGGAGAGAGTCAGGAACTGCATGCTATCTTATTCAAGGTGGAAAAAAAATTACAATATATACTATAGTTGTCAAGAAGCAACTATAGTGTCAGCAAGAATACCCTTTAAAATGCTTTTCAAGAAAAAGCGGTAGAAGCGCAAAAGTGCCCTTTTGATATCGTGAGAAAAATGAAAACTAAATTAAAAGACATGCAGGACTGAAATGGCCATACTAAAGACAAAAGTAAATCACGAAAATCTGTAGACACTGTTGAAGTAAAAACAAAATGCTGGAGAAACTCAGCAGGTCAAACAGTGTCCTTTATGTAGCAAAGGTAAAAATACATAACCAACATTTTGGACTTGAGCCCTTCATCAACGTATAAAAGAATGTTGACAGGTGTCTGAAAAGGATGGGAAGTGGGTTAAAAGGTGGGTGGAGGGGGAGGAGGGACTTCTCTGCTTTCTCCCAAGATGTTTGCTTTTACTTTCTCCTCCTCCTTTCCAGTTCTCCCCCCCCCACCCACCTAGCCATCTCTCCTCCCCCGATCGCTGCTATCCCCTCTCCCCCTTCTCCACCCATCATCTCCTGTCTTTACCACCCCACTTCAACCCCACCATCATTTTGTTCGGAAGCCTGGCGACATTCTTTCATACCTTGATGAAGGGCTCAAGCCAGAAACGCCGGGAATGTATTTTTACTTGAGCTACATAAAGGACACTGTTTGACGAGCTGAGTTTCTCCAGCCTTTTGTGTTTTTACTAAAGACAAAGTCTGATCTCCTCAAAAATCTTGCAACATTCGAGAGATTGTCATTTCAAAGTCTTATTCACGGAGTTAAGCTTCAGATTTTCAATCTAAAATGAGTCTTATTCCATTCAAATGATTAGATTCACATTTATCTCATGCACACTGGAATATCAGGGTGCTTTATGCAACCAGTGTTATGGCCCATAACTTTTCACATCATTTTCTTTGCCGAATATATCTGGATGCATCATCAACATCAACGTAAATATTAAAAAACAATATCTTCAACTTCTTGTTAAGTTGCTCTATTAACACATTTTCCTCAGTCGATGCTGCAGAAAAATAAATTTTTAAAAAACACCAACCTTCAACAGTCAAGGAACTCATCTTTGATTCTAAGAAGTCAAACAAAGTGCTTGGTGCAGATGGTCTGGCACCCACTAAATCATCATCATCTTCAGGTCTTGATCTCCCTCTACCTCTTCCTTTCCCTAATAAAAATCAAGCATTTGAATTGAAAACACGCATTTAGCATAAATTCTCAAAATCATTAAACAGTAAAATGCTTTTGAAACAACAAATGACTGAGATATCACAAGAGAGCAGGACAATTTTAAAAACAAAACTATTTGCTTCAATAGAACAATGGTTAAATGCAGGTATCTGGTGTAGTATTTAATCAGTCTCACTCTACAGTTTGTCTCTATACTCAACAGTTCTCCAAATCTGCTTCTTGTACTATTGTAAATAGTGGTAAACCTTACTGCTTATACTCAAAGTCACATCCACATTATTTGCCAATCATTTTATAGTCAACGTCCTACATTGTCTCTTTTATGGAAGATGACAAACTCATTTCTGAGGATTAAGCTTGAAAGTGAACCAATCCCTTTCAAAATCCCTTTCACATATCAGGAAGATTATTTTGTCTCATCAGTGCTCTGCCAAAATGCTGTTGCTTGCACAGACCTAAACCACTTTCCTTTTTTCTCCCACCTAGCTATGTGATTGTAAGTTGATTTTCAGAGTCACAGAGAAAAGCAGCACAGAAAAATGCCCTTCAGCCAACCACACCTCACTGTACATCAACATCCTGCATGCGTAACTCCTACGTTAATCCTTTTTAAAGTAAAAATTCTCCCCAAATCTTAATCAATTTGCCCCAGATTGTATGACTGAGCTAACACATTTGGGGCAAGTGATATTGGCCAGTTAACCTACCAACCTGCACATCTTTGGAAAGCGAGAGGAAACGAGAGCACCCAGAAGAAACCACCACATCCATAGGAAGAATGTGCAAACTTCAACGAGACCATGAACACAAGAGGCCCAGACAAATGTTAGGTTTCATATGCAGCTCTACTTCGGCATCACTGTGGCATCTAGTTTGTTAACATTTTGCTCAATTTGAGTTTCTCTCACTCATAAAAAAGCAAGAGTTGAACCTCAAGTGCAAAAGTAAATTAAGTGCAGAAAGCAAACAATATCATCAAGCAATAAAAAAATTCCTAGTTGTGAAACTACAAAATTTGTTAGATGCACCCAGATTCTCTGAAAGTAACAGACAACAGTTAATCTAACATTGTAAACAGTAAACATGACAAATACTTTATTTAAAGAGAGGCAGCATGACATTCTTAACACTGATCTTACATCTTTACTCAGATTAAAGCAGTATGCACTGATGAAAAAAAATAAAACATTTGAAAAAATAGAAAAAGCTCCTTTTTTTTGGGTGTGAATTCAAAGGTTTCAAAGAAAACCAAGTTGTATTATGAATACATCATTCCTTGGAATTTACCTCTTGTAGAATTATTCATAGGTTGCATTTTGATGCTGTTGAGAAGAAAATTTAATGCATTTTCCAAATTATTGCTGTGCTCCATAAGAGCTTGTCTTGCTTCCTCCTTGCTGAACCCCATTTCAATTATATGCTGCAAAGCTCGCTCATCAACCTACAACAGAGACTTCATTAAACATCAAATATAATTTTCTCTATTGTTGTTCAATATCAAGAAATTCTGTACTGCATTTTATGACTTGATACATTTGATGAAAGTTCATAAAAGAAAAAAAAATCACACTTTTAATCTCATCTAGAATTATTTGAGTTGTTAAAGTTTAAGATTAGTCACATAAATTCATTGTTTGAGAAAAAAAATAACTGCCAGAGTTTGCGTTTGTCCATATGAACTTCCTCTTACCCATTCTAGTTCACCTATCAACTCAACTTTATTCCTTCCTCCCATATAGTTCCTCCCTGAAGTTCCATCCAAGCTAAGGGGCAAGTTTGACATCCTCATGCAATCTAAGTAAATGCATTCCATTTGTAAATTTCTTAATTTTTAAATTGTGTATTTATAACCCTTCATCTCAAATTGTTTTAAAATAGAAACATCTCATTCCAAATTAATGTCTGTTAGTTTTTTGAGCCATTGATCAATCAATATTCTTTCCACGAATAGCCACTAAAATCGATGAATATAAAGTTTATAAAATGATCTGGCAAAATTTTGCACCATGTAGAAGCTGGTTCATAGTTACTTACTGTTTCCTGATTTTAAAAGATTTGTGTTAAGAACATAGATTATTCAGGTCTTTGTTAATATCAGTGATAGATAATTGGAAGCTGTCTCAACTTGACACTAAAAGCAATTGAAAGTACATGTGCCTGCATGTGTTATTCTATTCCTGCAAATTGACCATGATCTCCACTTCATTTCAGCAACATGCGTTTCCTGCAGATCCCTTCAATTTGACACATACACCTAGTTCAAATTTTCTCCAAGTACATTTAATACTACAGTACAACTCCGATTATCCAAAATAGTCAGGACTGGGCCCATTTTGGATAAATGTTTTTTTTCGGAGAAACGGTCATTTATAAAAAAAACAGCCCAGTAGCAAGACACAAGTATGTAGAGCAGTAGTAAAGATGTAAACGTAGAATCAGATAGGGGTGGGGGATGACCTAAAATTAGAAAAATGAATGTTCATGCTGGGTTTTTAAGTCTGTCCAGGAAAAATATGATGTGATGTTCCTCATTTACATTTAGCCTCACTCTGATAATGGATACAGCCAAAGACAGACATGTTATTGTAGAAATGGTTGGGAGAGTTAAATGCAAGCTCATGTTTAGACCCACAAGTACAATACAGGTGTTCAGTAAAGACCCATATTCTGTTGTGGGTCTAAACATGAGTTTCTGGTAACTAACCCTTTTAACCCCCTCAATCATTCCTCCAGTGACACATCTGTCTATGACCTCATCCATTGCAGGGCAAGGCCAAACAAAGTTGAGGGACAATGCATCATATTTCTCCTGGACAGCATTGAACAGAATGGAAAAAAAAATTGATTTAATCAATTTTAGGCAACATTTACCTGAATCCACCATTTCCATCATTTCTTTATTTAGTCCTGTACTTACTTTTTATTTAGTTTCTTTCCTCCACCCACTAACAGTTTCTCACTCTACCCTTCTCTCCATCACTCACACCTTCTGTTAAATACTTCAACACCTTTGTGTCCCTTCTCCAGCTTCTTTCCCCATACAATTTCCCCGATTCTATTTTAGTTTTGATAAAGAGTTTATACCCAGAATATTGACTGACCATTTTAACCCATGGATGCTGGCTGACCTGCTAAGTTCCTCCAGCAATTCTTTGTCTGCTTAAGCTTCAAGTATCTGCAGCGTCTGTGTTTAAACACATTTTAAGAATTGTTTAAAGTTAAGCTCTTTAAAGAGGAACAAAAAAAAAATTGTAGGAGGAAAACAGCTAATACTTAAATTGTGGCATCTTAGTTGGCATAGCAGTTAGTGCAATGTCCTTAGAGCACCAGCGATCAGGACAGTGGTTTCATTCAAATCTTGTGCTGCAAGGAGTTTGTACATTCTCCCTGTGCCGTTGTGGGTTGTCCCTGGGGGCTCTGGTTTCCTCTCATCATTTAAAGCGCAGTGGGGGTGTTGGTTAATTGGGTGTAAATTGGACAGAATTGAGGGCTGAAATGGCCTGTTACCATGCTGCTAGGTTTAAATTTTGACTTGAGTAGAACTACCAATCCTTCCACAATCAATCAACTCAAATTGTTTGGCTACATGAATGTAACTATATCAATTTGTTTGACGAACAAAACCTTACCAATTCTCGATATACTCCTTCAGGTTTACCATCCACTCTTGTAGTTCTTTCCTCTTTGTTCTTCTGGAAGGTGTCCTTGCTCTTGTTGCCTGAACCACTCGAGTTTAAATTGGTACGGGCATTATTCCCTCCACCAAATGTTTTTGCCTTGGTTATTACACAAAAGAATTAGGACACAAAAATCACTTGCTCATTAACATACTTCACTTAAAATTAGATTTTGCAGGGACCTTAAAATAAACAGAACTTCAAAAATTCCACTTAAGATTTTGATCATTATCTTGTGTAACTTTATATTATAAAAGTAAAAAAGCACAAGCTAAACCCACACATAGATTTAAAGATTGTCTCAAACCTATTCCATGCTCAGACTAAAGTAAATCTTAATTTAATCATTTAACATTTCTGAAATAATGAAATTTATCAAGCTTGCTGTATTAAAGTTTAGTAATCCTTCTCAGGTAAATTTCAATAATAGTGTTTTCAAAAAAAACCAAAAGCTACTTATATACAAAATTATAATATAGCAAGCAAAGGCATCAACATTATATACATTAATACTGGTCTTAGCAATTCTTGATACTCAAGAAGCCTTAACAGGAAAACCGATATAGCAGCAAATGAATCAAATTTTGACTTTCAACTTAGCACCTTGTCTGACTTGTCATTCTCAAGGCCACAAATTCTCACATTCATAACACAACTATATGCTTCAACTATTTTATTTTAAACAACTCTCTCAGCCAAAAAGATGGAGGAAGAACGAGAGGAAATAGAAACCAAAATAATGACCACGACGGTCCACGAACATGAGCCAGCGAAACACTGAGAAAGACACTGATAGCCATAATTAAGGACACATTCATGGGGTCAAAAGACCAGACAGACAAGCTGCTGGCTATGGAAGCAGGGATACAAGAATAAGTAGGTTGAGTTGATAGTTGAACATTTGAAGCAATTGAAATACTTGAATAAGTTAAATCTCAAACAGGTTAAGGAATCAAGTAGAGAGACTGGTATTTTGTCTTAACCAAATAACTTATTTAATAACTAATTAATAGTTATGAATAAGAAAGTGAATGGGATTCCTGAAAAATATTTGAGATCTCACTGCCTGCTGAACTATCTCAATCTGTTCAAAACCATGCTCTGTTCTTGCCAACAAATGCTGTGTGCTTAATTATTTTTATCCAGTTGCTCAATTTCAGCAATGCAAGATGTGTAGGTAAACTGAACAAAGAAATAAAGAAATTACTGGTGAAATAAAATAAATTGGATAAAAACCACTTGGCAGAATAGAAAAATTCAGGCAGACTTGGCATGTCAAACCAGAACTCTTAAAAGTATAGTTATAAACATCTGGAACTTAAAATGTAATGAAGTAAACCAAAACTGGTTGATCAAGGCAGAGATCAATTTGAAAGAAAATGATGAACCATGCAAAACTTTAAATGAGAAAATCATGAGACAAAAGCATTGAAATCAGTAAAGTTTTCCCTCTCACAATCTACCTTCTCAGACAACTCCACCCAAAACACAGCTTGTGTGAGAAAGTAAATCAGAACCAACACCTTAATAATAACACCCACCCTTAATTTTGAACATTTTAATTAGTTGTAGATGAATGTTTATCCATCATATGGTACCTCTTTATTCTTGCTAATTTCAGCAATTGCAGCAGTCCTTTGCTTCTCAAATTCATCATCACCCCCAGTTTTATTTGGGCTAGCAACTTGCAATGTTTTCCTTTTATCAAGTTCTCTGCTATCAACTTGATCACGAGTCATGCACCTCTGAGGAGAGAAAAAAAAATTACAGGAAAGTACAAGATGATAACTTTACACCTTTAGCAACAGATACTATTTTGTGGTTAAAAATTAAACATCCAAACTAGCAAAAGGAAATGAACGAATGAGTTGATCAGGTATGACTTTTGTATAAGACTGTGTCTTTATCTATTTATGAGAAAAGAAAAATTAGATGTTGCACAAGAATACAAGAAAGGAAAAAGAGTGATCTGGATGGGAATTCAGCTCACTTATTTGTTCCTCATAATCCTTGATTCCCAACTCTATTCCCTCAAAGATAAATTTTCAAAAAATTTAATCCGGCTCTTAAATACATTAAATGAGGCTGTCCCCACTGCTTCATCTGACGAAGAATTCCACAGATATGCTACATTCTGAGAGAAGCAGTTCCTTCTTATCTCCATCCTAAATCTGCTCCACTGAATCTTGAGACTGGCCCTGAGCTCTAGTCTGATCTGCCAGTGGAAATGATCTTATCTACTTTTATAATTTTATACATTTCGATAATTCCACCTCATCCTTCTGAACTCCAATCAGTATGGTCCCAGGCTACTCAATCTCTCCTTACAAAATAACCCCTTCATTTCCAGAATCAAACTGTGGAACCACCTGTTTGCTCCCTGCAAATCCAATACATCATTCTTCAAGTATAGAGAGCAGAATTGCACACAGTCCTCTCGATACACTCTCACCAGTACCCTGTTCTTAAATTCAATCCCTCTAGCAAGGCTACCATTTAATTTGCCTTCTTGATCACCTACTCCATCTCCAAATTTATACAGTATGTTTCCAATTTTCCAAAACGCTCAGGACCTATTGAGTATTAGTTAACTTCATTTTTCAGATAACTGAGAAATGACTGCAAGCAGCCCAGTTGTATCAGCACAATACTTGTATCAGCCGTTACCAATCCCCGACACCTCCCCACTGTCGTTGCCTGCCCAGGAGCCCGAGGTTCCCGCTCCAATCCCAGACATCTCCCCACTGCTGTCGCCTAACCTGCTTGGGAGGCAGAAATCCCCGCTCCTGCCTCCACCACTCCCCCACCCTTGCCCAACGCCGCTGAAAAATCAGTGCCTTTCTCCTGCAGTTACCGTAATGCCCCCTCCCAATTAGATTTGTTCTAACGTCGAGTCTGGGGACAGCAGAGAACCAAGTACAGTGGAGGGTAAAGAAGAATGGAAAGACAGAGGAAGGAAGTTACCTGAAATGAGGACAATCTCCCCATGTGCTGCCTGACCTGCTGACTTCCTCCATTTGCTTACTGATGTTACCAAACTGGCACTAACAGTGCATCAGTGCCACACACGAGCACATCGGGTGAAATTTTTGAGATAAGTTAGAAAACGAAGTACCGAAGTAATTAGACAAATCATTTTTAAGGAATTATAAATCGCAGCCACATTTTTAAACTCTAACTTTGAAATACAATACTATAATTTGGTTTGTTGAGATATGAATTTAGTTCAACATTAAAGTGATGGCAGGAAACTCAGTCCCTGGAGAAAAGCAGATAATTATAGGGATAAACAATCAGAAGCTTTGAATCACATTGCCGAGTGCCACTGGTAGTCACAAAAGTCTCCAAGCAATCGAGGTGATAAACTTAAAGGACAATGAGATAACTGCTTTATCTGAAAGTCTCAGCTGCTGAAAGAACTCAGCAGGTCAGGCAGCATCCATAAGCAGAATTGGTCAGTTATTAACTTGAAAAGATGAATGTGAGGCCATAACACAGATAAAACAGAAACAAAAAAAATGATGAAAAATGTTTGGTGCTAGTATAATGCCAGAGATGGATTCAATGACAAAAAAAAACAATTCAGGCACCAATGCGGAAAGAGAAACAGTTGACACATTGCTTCCAGTATCCTTCAGAGATGGGAAAGACAGAAACACAAGTTAGTCTCCAGTACAAGATGCGAGAAGGAGGTAATGCCTCTGACAGAGAAAATTGAAATGGGTTAAATGGGACAGTATTTACAATACATCACACAGACAAGCCTAATAACTATTAAATATGGCCCACAGTCTGGACCACATAACTAGAATATGCATCTCCAATTTAGGCAACTTATATTTGCTCTATCTCTATCAGATATAAATGTGTTATTAAAGGAACATTTGTGAGAAGTAAAACAGAATTAATGATTCAGATTGATTATTCCAGCATCTGCAAATTTTCCTTTTGATTTTTGAGATGACCAAAATGCTGTTACACAATTAACCTCACTAGAATTTAAGGGGAGTACTTTCACACAAGGTACTGAACTACGACCAGATATGCCTGTACAGATGGCACTATCTGAAGGGAACATTCCTCTGGTCATGTGCTGACTAATGACTCCTATCCTACCATAACTAAAACAAATTAACAAGAAATTTATTTGAATTTTTTGTTCCTGATCTATTTAATTTGGCTGCCTGAAAAACAATAATGACTGATATATATTGTCAAGATTCCAAGTGGTTTCTGTTTGCAACAAATACTCAACTGAAAACAAGACATCTTTTAATCATACCTGCCCAAAAGGAACAAAAGGTGGTGGGCCGCCCTCAGCTCCAATATTACTTCTATTGTATTTTGCTAAACTCTAGGGGAAAAGAAATAACAAGATTATCTTTGTTCTTCAACTGGCCAGCAAAAACACAATGAACACTGAACACTGCTAAGAATTGAAAGATGGTCTTAATAGAAAACTAAATACAAAGCAACAGCTTGAACTTGCAAACATCTTTAAATACTCAGCCACTGAAGAGTGTTTAATTGATGAATATACATACAAGAACACATTTCATATGTATCAGCATTTAATAAAAATCAATTCTCTGGCACCCAAGTACACAAAATATTTTAACTACAGTTAGTTGAATGTCCATTTTGAATCATGTCACATAAATATCGATTAGCAGCCACACTAAAGATCACTTTTACACCCTAGTGTGAAAAACTGACAGTTTAATATCATTCTTTACTTTAATGGAGATAATAAATAAATCCATGCAAGAAGCATGGCACAAACTCGGACTCCAATAGATTTTTTACTAAAATGTTAATATTTCCTTAGCCAGCAAATTCTGACGGTTTCAAAAGATTTGTCCTGAAATTCCTACAAGCTTGTTTTTTTTTAATATAAATTGGTACACAAGTTTCTACTCTGTCACTCAGTTATTTTTCCAATATATAATTTCTTTGGAAAATTGAAGTAAATGAACAATTTGAATCTTCATGCAAACTATTAATCTTGTTTAATTGTCACTTTTGAAAGATTATTTAAAAATTTGGCAAGAATATTGAAAATTCATCAATCTATAAATGTTAATGTTGTTTACCCTTTGCAACTTCCATTTTTCAATTAGCTGATCCACATCACCACCAAGGACAAGAATGTTGGTGTCATGCAACAACAGAAATCCATTTCTTATTTTAATAGTCCCAAGTAATCTTATTTTTGTTCCAGGCGGGGTATTCAGACTACCAGGAAAAAAATTGGCAAAAAATTAGAAAACAAGTTTAAAAAAAAAATTTAGGCAACATTTCAATAACTATTTTAAAAACATTAACATTGTAATAAAGAAATCAGTGCATTTCAGGGCATCAATGTTAGTAGCACAACTTACTTCTATCTTTAACGTTACACACATTGTTAACCAAAGCATCAAGATCTCGCTGGCTCTTCAAGAAAGAGAGCTTCAAAGGCATGCACTTTAAAAAAAAAAGACATACAGCTCGGTAATAGGCAATTTCAGTCGATGAGTCCATGCTTCCCAACTGACCTACAAATCGAGTACGCTTTGAAGGGTTGGAGGAAACGGAGCACCCAGAGAAAACCTGCACAGACACTGGGAGATGGAAAACTTCTGACTGACAGCTATTCTTTTCATCCTCTACAGTTGCTGCCTGAGTTTATATTATCAGTTTTTTGTTTTCATGACAAAAGAACAATTCTCCAACTGTGACTTTTTAAAAAACGTGGAAATTACTATAGTTGCAATTTCAAAAACCAGTTCAACTCACAATTAGGATAAAAAATGTATGGCAAATTATCATTTGTGTTTGCATTATATTTAGAATGACCCAGTTAAATAGTCACCCCAAAATTTCAATGTACACAGTCAAATTTGGTTAATATTCAAGATACTTTCCCCAAAAACAAGAGCACAAGTAGAATCTGGGCTAAAAGTAATTGCAACAGTGCTAATTACTGTCAGCACTGCTGTGATGGAAACTTGGCACTAACCCTCACCGTTGTGTGTTACAGCACAAAGACTATGGTGGAGGGCTCAGTCCTCCACTAGTGTTCCCATAGCAATGAAGCATTTAAAGTGAACTCAAAGAAGAATCTTCATGAAAAAAAACACCTGTGAGATTAATGTTGGGCCGGTGACGGCAAGTGGCACAGTTGCTCATTTTGAGATATATCTCGGTTGGCATGGCAAATATGGGGCATTGCTGGGGACAACTGCTTCATGGTGTTGATGGACAAACAGGATCCAATGGCTTCCACTGTCATAACAAACTGAAAAATGCTTCAAATACTCAAGTATTCAAAGAACCCATAATCCTCAGCAAAGATTTCAGCTTCCCGGTCTTAAATGGATGATTTATTATTTTTAAAACAGTAACTCCCTAATTCCAGATTTTCCTCATGGAGAAAACATCTCCACATCAACTCTGTCAAAATTGACACCACAATCTCTTTTGATCGTTGATTCAATCTCTTGGTTTTCTCAACACCATCTTTCCCCATTTGTGTTAAATGAACTGGTCATTCCCCAACGTAGAGGTGAATGGAACAATGTGCGGTTAAGTTGTATTAAGTTAAGAATACTGGGTTATTCCCTCAGTGCTGGTCAAGAAGCGACTGTACCCAACTCAGCAACTGGATCTTTGACATTCTCATTGGAAGACCACAGTCATTATGAATTGGAAGCAGAATTCTCCTCCTCACTAATTATCATCATCGGCACAGCCCAAGGATGCATGCTTAGCCCACTGCTCTACTCAACACCCATGACTGTGCGGCCAGGCACAATTCCAAGTTTGCCATTGACATCACCTTTGTTGGCAGAATCACAAACAGCAATGAGGAAGCATACAGGAGGGAGACAAATTAGCTCTGAGTGGTGTCACAACAATAACCTTGGACTCATCATTAGCAAAACCAAGAAGATTATTGTGGACTTCAGGAGGAAGTCAGGGGAAAATGACCCAGTCCTCATTGAGGGCTCAGTAGTGGAGAGTGTCAAGAACTTCAAATTCCTGGGTTCCAACATCTCACAGGATCTGTCCTGAAGCCTCCATGTTGATGCAATCATGAAGAAAACTTGCTAGTGGCTATATTGTGTGAGGTGCTTGAAGAGATTCGGTATGCCACCAAAAACTCTTAAAACCTTCTACAGGTGTACTGTGGAGAGCATTCTTGCTGATTGCATCACTGTCTGCTATGGAGGCACCAAATCTCAAGACAAGAAAGTTCAAGAGGATTGTTAACTTGGCCTGTGTCGGGGGGACGTCACGTAATGATGTAGGTTCCTCCTGGAAAAAGTTAAAGAAAAAGTGAAGAGACAAGTTTTAAAACTCATCTACAGTGAAGGTGAACTACTGGAGACAACATAAAAAATGCCACCCAAGAAGGACAAAGAAGTGGAAAAGATAGAGCGACTAGAAGATTAAAGAGAAGACAAAGGGTCTACTTTATCAACAAAGACGGGACCTGGAGTAACGTCCACCCTCTGTTCAAGGAGAGCCTTTCGATTCACCACCCCCCCCCCCACCCCCCCCCACCACTGTGAGCCAAGGCATCCCTGCAATAACAGGAATGCCCGGACAAGTTGGGAAAGGGAACTGTGCGATCGAGCATGTGTAAACATTGGCAATGAGAGGCTCTGGCAGAATGGCTCACAAAACCTGTGGGCCAGGACCCCAGATGATCATGGAGGATGGCATAAGAGGAACAGCTGGTTGAGAGTGTAGAAGGACTGGAAGAAGAGAAGAACAACAATGGGAAGAAGCAGAAGCAGGAGCTACAAGAGAGGCTTGAAGGGATATTAGAAGATCTGAAAATAAAATGGACATTTAAGTTAATAAAGTCTATGATGATTAAAGAAATGAAAGTAAAAAATGAAGTAGAACAAAGGGTTAAAGATCTTGAATTGGAAAATCAGTTTCTTCAAGGATTTGAGTGCATAAAGGACAAAAATGACCAATTATCTGAAAAAGAGGACTCTTTGGAGAATTTTAGTCGGAGAAATAATATTAAGATAATTAGCTTAAAAGAAGAGAAGAAGGGAGATAATATGATCCAATTTATACAGGGATGGATACCCCAAATTTTTGGGCAGGAGCATTTTAAAGATGGTATCGAGATTGAACGAGCTCAGAGCCCTTAAACCTAAACCTCCACCGGATCAAAAATCAAGGCCTATTTTAGTAAAACTTCTTTGATATCAAATAAGTGAGAAAATTTTGGAATTGGCAGCTCAACAAGCCAAAGAGAGAAGAGTGCCACTGGAAATAGAAGGGAATAAGATCTTCTTTTATCCTTATATTGAGTTGCTGAAGAGATGCAGGAGTTTTAATACGGTCAAAAATATTTTGTGGAAGAAGGGCTACACTTTTATCTTGCATTACCCTGCAACTCTGAATGTGTTTATTCAAGGTGGACCATGAATTTTTATGAATCCAGAACATGCCCAAGAATTTGCCAAAAAACTGCCAGATTTGTGCCAAGATGAAGGAGGTAAAGTGGACACTTGAAGGGTGATGAATATAATTTGAGAGATGAAATAGTTGGAATATTTGTTGCTGAGGTGTAGATGAGTGTAATATACTCGGAGGAGCCAGAGATATGGTGGCTGGCTTCTACTGAGCTGCAGACATTATTGTGAAATTATTCGCAACCTGAATAATTGTCAAGGAACTGTGTGACAGTGTTCGGGGGTACATTTCTTTTTCTATTCAATCAAGTAATAATTTTAATAAATGGATTCAAGGATGTTTTATATTTATGGAATTCATGAGGACCCGGGGACTGACTAGACATAATTGTAACCTTGGACATATGAGGGAATATTTAAAAAGGTACAATAGATAGCGATTTGAAATTTATTAGTTTTAAAGCGAATGGGCTTCAGAAGCCTATTAAAAGAAAGAGTTTTAACATATATCAAGAAATCAAGAGTAGTTTTTTTTTCGCAAGAGACACATTTAACTGAAAAGGAACATCAGAAATTAGAGAGAGATTGGGTAGATAAAGTAGTGGCATCACATTTCAATACGAAAGCCAGAGGGGTTGCAATTTTAAGAAATAAAAATCTTCCTATTGAGTTACATAATGTGACTTTAGACCCATTTGGTAGATTTGTTTTAATTAATTGCCGGATTTTCTATGAACAATAGACATTGATGAATATTTATGCACCAAATCTGGATGATAACAAATTTATACAGGATATTTTTCTATATTTGGGGGAAGCCAGTAGTAATATTCTGGTGGGTGGGGATTTTAATCTTTGTTTGGACGCTTTAATGGATAGATTAACAAGAATTATAGTAAAATCAAGGGCACCAAAGATGTCTGTATCTCTAATGCAAGAACTTAATTTATTTGATATTTGGAGAAAGATATATACTAGAGAGAAGGATTATTCATTTTATTCTAGTCGTCACGATTCATATTCTAGAATTGATAAGTTCTTAATATCAGCAAAACATCAAGGTAGAGTCCAACAGGTTCAATACAAATTGAGACTTAGCTCTGATCATTCCCATTGTATTTAGTATTAAGTTTAGAAAATAACTGAGATGTTACTTTTAGATGGAGATTTAATAGTATGTTATTGAAAAGGGAAGATTTTTGTCAGTATGTTAAAGATCCGATAAAATAATTCCTGGCTACCAATGAAGATTCAATGGATAATAAATTTGTTCTTTGGGATGCTATGAAAGCTTTTTTTCGTGGTCAAATAATGTTTTTATTCTAAGATCAAAAAGGAATACATGGCTCCAGTTAATATTTTAGCGAAGGATATATTGACCTTGGAGAAAGAACTACAAGAAAGGCCGTTAGAAGATAGGAAAACAATTTTGTTGAATAAAAAATTACAGTATAATAAATTGCAATCTTATAGAACGGAGAAGATCATTTTGAGTAATAAACAGATATTATGAATTGGGAGAACAGGCACATAAAGTTTTGGCATGGCAACTGAAGTCTAGAGTTATTACTGCTACCCGAGCGGAAAAGGATTGCACATCTCACAAATTAAATGAATTATTTATATCTTGTAAACAATTTTATCTGAAATTGGTACAGGAAGAGGGTAAAATTGATCAATTGTTAGATCAGGTTAATTTACAAAGACTAACCAGGAGGAGCAGAAAAAATTTAGGTACTTCTTTTTCAGTTGCTGAAGTTGCGAAAGTTATATCCTCATTCTAAATTTTATAAGGCATTTACAAATGTTTTGATTCCAGTACTTATGAAAGTTTTGTTACAATTGGATAAGATGGGAAATTTACCTGATTCCTTCAAAACAGCTATTATAACAGTTATTCTAAAAAAGGTAAAGACCCATTAATGCCATCATCTAAAAAGCAATATCTTTGTTAAATGTAGATTATAAAATGTTAGCTAAATTGTTGGTTGGAGATTTTTTTAAGCTGAAATTGATTGATAAGGATCAAACAGGATTTATTAAAAATAGAAAAAAAAAATAAGCAGATAATGTGACTAGGTTGCTTAGTTTAATTCATCTAATTTAAAGGAAAGGTTCCAACAGTGTTGCAGTAGCATTAGATGCAGAGAAGGCTTTTGATAGAGTTGAGTGGGACTTTTTAAAACACTTGCTAAATTTGGATTGGGTCAAATATTTATAAAATGGATCAAAGCACTATATAAAGATCCAAAAGCAAGGGATGTGACAAGTGATGTTATGTCTGATTAGATTCAATTGACTAGATCAACTAGGCAAGGCTGTTCATTATCGCCTGCTCTTTTTGTATTGGTTATTGAACCTTTAGCTGAATTAATTAGAAAAGACCCAAATATTAGAAGTATTGTAACCGGTACTAATGAAGAGAACCAAGTTTATTTGCGGATGATGTAATTGTATACCCGACTGATCCTGAAAGATCACTATGTAAATTACAGCTACAATTAGAATAATATGGTAGTGTCAGGATAAAAGGTGAATTGAGATAAAAATGAAATAATGCCATTGACATTTAGTGATTACACTCAGTGTCCACAAAAAACAAAATTTAAATGGCCTGAAGTGGGTATAAAATATTTAGGTATTCAGCAGAGAATAATTCTAAGTTGTATACCTTTGGATAAAATAACATATAATTTAAGGAACAAGTATGGAGATTTTCTGAAAATTTAGTTCCCATATATGCAAAAGATTGATGTGTTTATTTTATAATTAGTCATATTAGGGTTATTAGTTAATTTTGAAGTAATCTGTCACTCCCTAGTCTCATCCTATGCTGTAATATGTCATTTCATATTGAAGATATAATTTACATTTAAAATTTTTTAAACATATTATGTACTTATAGTTAAGTGATAACCAACAAAATATATAGTTTTACATTGATATCCAGTATTATTATAAAGTTTAGTTATTCTTTCTCTTTTTTTCCTTTCTGTTTTCTTTTATCCTTTGGGGTTTTCTGTGGGAGGGAGTGGGTGAGGAGAGGGGAGAAAAATGAAAAAAGCATGTTGCTTTTCCTCGGCTAGATTAACTTTGACATATGCATTATTTTTGATGTGTTAAAAAACTAAAATTTGAAAAAAAAACTTGGGCTGTGACATCACAGGCATCAGACTTCACTCTGAGGACATCTATATGAGGTGGTGTCTTAAAAAAAAAGCAGCCTCTATCCTCAAGGACTCCCAGCACCCAAGCCATGTCCTCTTCACTCTGCTACCATGAGAAAGGAGGCACAGGAGCCTAAAGATGATAACTCAGCAGCACAGGGACAGCTTCTCCATCAGATTCCTGAATGATCAATGAATTAAAGATACTGCCTGACTTTTTGTGCACCACTAATTTTATTTTTAATATATTAATGTTGTAAGATGGTTCATAATAGGAATGTTTGCACTGTGGTGTTGCCACAAAACACTGAATTTCGTGACTTATTCATGACAATAAATTCTGATTCTGAAGGTATGCAAGAGTAAAAATAAAGGAGGATTTTTTGCGTGCTTTTGGCATGGACTTAAATGGGCCAAATGACCCATTTCTGCAACGCATTTCTAAAATTGTAGCTCATTCAATGCTTGACTTTGATATCCCTGTACTTATGAATGAGCAATTCCTGAGAAATTAGAGGTATTGGTGTACCTTTTTAAAAAAAATGTATTTATAACTTGCATCAATGACAAAAAAATATTTAATTATATATAAATAGTACATTACAATACTATAAAGGATGATACAATTTAAAAAAAAAAATTCTCCCCCACAACCCTTCTCTCAAAAAAGAAATAAACAACACCTTAACAATATACTAATCACTATTTACATTTTCCTAACACAATTTAGTATTTTCTAATTATTAATTGAAAGGAGGTGATGTGGATGGACTGTTGTTCCCAAATCTTATAGAAGTTCCCAATCTGATTCCTTAAACTGTAAGTAATTTTTTCTAATTGTATATAGTTTTGTATTTCAGTATTCCATCTGTCCATCATTATATCATTTCTGTTTTCGTTACTGCCACACTGTTTTTGCTACTGCTATACTCAAAAATTGTACTCGATATTTATTTAACTTCAATTTTATATCTGGTTCATATACATTATCAAGTAAAAATATTTGTGGGTCTTTTTGCATTTTTATCTTCATAATTTGTCCTAATAATATGCTCAAATATTTCCAAAATTATTCCACTTTAATACAGGACCAAATTGAATGCAAAAGGGTCCCTACTTCCTTGTTACATCTAAAACATTTATGGGAATAATTTGAGTCAAATCCTTTTAATTTATACAGAGTATAGTATAATTCATGTAAAAAATTTATACTGCACCATTTTACACACTCTTGCCACAAACTTGACCAAGTTCTTTTGATTTTGCATATTTCAATCTTTTTCCAATCTTTGTTTTGATTTATATAATTCCCCCCAACAGTATCTCATAATTTTATATGCATATTAGTAATACATTTCTCAATAAATGTATGTAATTAAATATTCAAATTGACTTTATTCTGGGAGTCTTAGATTTGCACCTAATTTCTATTTTAAATATTATTTAAGTTGATAAAATGAAAAAATTGTATTATTTTGTATTTCATATTTCTCTTTCATTTGTTCAAAAGTCAAAGAAGGAACCTTTACTGTACCAAGAATCAAACAAAGAATTATTCAAAGTAGAAGGAATAAGTTGATTTTGTTTAACATAATCTTAGGTATTTGACAATTTTTAATTTCTCTTTCCATATTGATTCCATTCCATATCTTAAGAAAATGCTTTAAAAATCAGTACTTCTGTCTTCTTTTTCAAAAACTCATTGTTCCATTAACTTAAGAGCATTTTTTGTATAAATTTCTCCTATTTTATTCATTTCAATCTTTACCCACTCTGTTTTACTCCAATTTGATAACAGGAGGACCAACATCTTAATAGAGATTTTTTTTATAATAATTTTTAAAATTTGGCAATCTTAATCCTCCTTGTTCAAATTTCCAAGTCAATTTTTCCAAGGCTACTCTTGGCATTTTTTCTCTCCAAATAAATTTCCTTATATTTTTATTTTGGTTCTTAGAAAAACTTCTCTGGTATAGGAATGGGTAATGATGGAAATAAATGCTGCTTTCTTGGAAAAATATTCATCTTAATACAATTTACCTGTCCTATTAAAGTTATTGGCAGATCTTTCCATTTAAAAAAAATCATCCTCAATTTTTTTTAAATAGTGGTAAATAATTCAAATAACATAACATAACAATTACAGCATGGAAACAGGCCATTAGGCCCTTCTAGTCCGCACCGAACCAAACACCCCTCTCTAGTCCCACCTCCCTGCACAATGCCCATAACCCTCCATCTTCTTCTCATCCATATACCTGTCCAACCTTTTCTTAAATAATACAATTGACTCCGCCGCCACTATTTCTCCCGGAAGCTCATTCCACACATCTACCACTCTCTGAGTAAAGAAGTTCCCCCTCATGTTACCTCTAAACCTCTGCCCCTTAATTCTTAACTCATGTCCTCTTGTTTTAATCTTTCCTCCTCTTAACGGAAATAGTCTATCCACATCCACTCTGTCTATCTCTTTCATAATCTTAAATACTTCTATCAAATCCCCTCTCAACCTTCTATGCTCCAAAGAATAAAGACCTAATCTGTCCAATCTCTCCCTATACTCTAGATGCTTAAACCCAGGTAACATTCTGGTAAACCTTCTCTGCACTCTCTCCACTCTGTTTATATCCTTCCTATAATTAGGCGACCAGAACTGCACACAGAACTCCAAATTAGGCCGCACCAACGTCTTATACAACCTCAACATCACCTCCCAACTCCTATATTCCATGCAATGATTGATAAAGGCCAGCATACTAAAAGCCTTCTTCACCACCCTATTCACGTGAGTTTCTACCTTCAGGGAACGATGTACCGTTACTCCTAAATCTTTCTGCTCTTCTGTATTCATCAATGCTCTCCCATTTACCACGTATGTCCTGTTCTGATTCTTCTTACCAAAATGAAGCACCTCACACTTATCAGCATTAAATTCCATCTGCCATTTTTCAGCCCACTTTTCTAAGCAGCCCAAATCCCTCTGCAATCCTTGAAAACCTTCTTCATTATCCACTATTCCACCTATCTTAGTATCGTCTGCATATTTACTAATCAAATTCACCACCCCATCATCTAGATCATTAATGTATATAACGAACAACAATGGGCCCAATACAGATCCTTGAGGCACACCACTGGTCACCGGCCTCCAACCTGACAGACAATTATCCACTACCACTCTCTGGCCTCTCCCTTTCAGCCAATGTTCAATCCATTTGACTATCTCAAAATTTATACCTAAAGACTGCACCTTCCTAACTAACCTTCCATGTGGTACCTTATCGAAGGCCTTACTGAAGTCCATATAGACAACATCCACTGCGCTACCCTCATCCACATTCCTAGTCACCTCTTCAAAAAATTCAATCAGATTGGTGAAACATGACCTTCCTCCCACAAATCCATGTTGAGTGCTCCTGATCAGACCCTGTCTATCCAGATGTTTATAAGTACTATCTCTAAGAATTTTCTCCATTAATTTACCTACCACAGACGTCAAACTTACAGGCCGATAGTTGCCAGGCTTCCTCCTTGAACCCTTTTTAAATAACGGAACCACATGCGCAATGCGCCAATCCTCCGGCACTATCCCCATATGTAATGACATTTGGAAAATTACCACCAGAGCCTCTGCTATTTCCTCCTTCACTTCTCTCAATGTCCTGGGGAAGATCCCGTCTGGTCCCGGAGACTTATCCACCTTTATATTCTTCAAAAGCCCTAAAACTACATCTTTTGTAATCTCTATATTCCCCATATTTACCCAATTTGCTTTTTTTTTTAATCTCACATCTCCCAATATCCTTCTCCTTAGTGAATACCGAAGAAAAGAAACTGTTCAATATCTCCCCCATTTCTCTAGGCTCCACACACAGTTTTCCGCTCTGATTTTCTAAGGGACCAATTTTGTCTTTAGCTTTCCTTTTACCATTAACATATTTGTAGAACTCTTTTGGATTAGTTTTCACACTGCTTGCCATAGTTTCCTCATACCTTCTTTTAGCTTTCCTAATTCCTCTCTTAAGATTCCTCTTACATTCAATGCATCTTTCAAACATCTCCTTAACTCCATGCTTCTTATATCTAATGTACGCCTCCCTTTTTCTTCGAACCAAGTTTCCAATATTCCTTGAAGACCACGGCTCTCTCAAACCTTTTTCCCCTCCTTTTAACCTAACAGGAACATAAAGCTTTTGCACTCTCAAAATCTGATCTTTAAAAGACTTCCATCTCTCTACTACATCCTGCCCATAAAACAAATTGTCCCAATGCACACCCTGCAAGTCCTTTCGCATCTCCTCAAATCTAGCTTTTCCCCAATCAAAAACCTCAACCCTTGGCCCTGACTTCTCTCTTTCCATAATGACATTGACGCTGATGGCATCATGATCACTGGACCCGAAGTGCTCGCCAACACTAACCTCCGTCACTTGACCCATCCCATTTACCAACAGTAGATCTAACACTGCTCCTTCTCTGGCTGGCACCTCTACATATTGTTGTAAAAAACTATCTTGCACACATTTCACAAACTCTAACCCATCCAGTCCTTTCACAGAATGTGTTTCCCAATCTCTATGTGGAAAATTAAAATCTCCCATAATTACAACCCTGTGCTTATCACAAATATCTACTATCTCCCTACAGATTTGCTCCTCTAGGTCTCGGTCCCCTCCGGGTGGTCTATAATACACCCCTACAAGTGTAACCTCTCCTTTCCTACTCCTCAGTTCCACCCAAATAGCCTCCGTGGATGTGCCCTCTAATCTATCCTTCCTAGGCACCGCTGTAATATTTTCCCTGACAAGCAATGCAACCCCACCTCCACTTGCCCCTCCAACTCTATCACACCTAAAACAACGAAACCCAGGGATATTCAGTTGCCAATCACATCCCTCCTGCAACCATGTCTCACTAATCGCTACCACATCATACTTCCAAGTATCAATCCACACCTTCAGCTCATCCACCTTTTTTTACAATACTCCTGGCATTAAAATATATGAATTTCAGAGATTTCCCAATTTTTAATCCCTGTTTTCCCTCATCTTTAATAACAACATTATTTACTTTTCCTGCCAATTGCCCTTCATCTTCTTCCAGAGCATTTCCCTTCTCTATCACCTGCCCATCCATATTCAAATACTTCCTACAAACTTTCTTTGTTTGCATTCTAACCTTCTCCTTACTGCTCTGTACTATTTTGTTCCCTCCCCCCAACCATTCTAGTTTAAATTATTTAAATTTCTATTTTTTTTTCCTAAATATTTAATTGCTTCTTTTTGCCACTTAAATTGTTTTTTTTTCCCTTTGCGTATAATTTATATCAACATTTACTTTATAGTCTGATACTAAGCCATATTCTGCTTATCTACCATTTAGTTTACACAATGATATTTCTGGTTTTGTTAAAAAGACTACAACATCATCCATTAATAAACTAATTTTATGTTCTTAATTATCTATCCCAAAATCTTTAATCTCGTTGTCTCTTCTAATTATTTTTGCCAAAGGTTCTATAGCTAAAGCAAATAAAAATAGTGCTAACGGACATCCTTGCCTTGATGATCTTTCTAATAGAAAAGGCTTTGATATTTTCCTATTTGTGACCACTTTAGCTTTTGGTTGATTATATAATATTTATGCAATTTAATAAAAACATTTGGAATACAAAATGTACTTAATGCTTTAAATAAAAAGTCCCATTGTAACCTACCAAATGCTTTTTCTGCATCTAATGCAATCACTACTGCTGGTTTCTTTTCTTTTTGTGCTACACTTAAAAAACTCAAATTTAACTATATTATCTAATTTTAATAAAGCCAGTTTGATTCATATTATTAATTTTGGGGTTTTTTTTTGTTATATTTTTGATACTATTTTATAATTTGTGTTTAATAACAACATAGATCTATAAGATGACTGTAAAGATATTTTCCTTTTTTGGAATAAATTTTATTAATACTGTTTTTTTTAAAAAGATTCTGGCAGATTATGTGACTCTCTCAATTGTAATAATACAGGAGTTAATAAAACTCCAGGGTAAAAACCATTTTCTCCCAGGACTTTATTGTTTTGTAACGACATCAGAATCTCATACACTTCTATCTCAGAAAAAGGATTAGATAACTGTAATTTTTCATCCATATTTAACATAAGTAATTTAACTTGTAATAAATATTCATCTTTTTTCATCCTTCAGATTCTGATGGATATAATTTTATAAAAATTCATAAAATTATCATTTATTTCTTGCATTTTATAGGTGATTTGACCAGTTTCCTTCTTTGTTGCAATTCTTGTTCTTGATACTTGTTCAGCTTTCAATTGCCATCCTAATACTTTGAGCTCTTTCACCTAGTTCATAATACATCTGCCGTGTTCTCATTATCTCTCTTTCCACTTTAAAAGTATGTATTGTATTAAATCTTAATTTTTTGATTCCAATAATTTTTTTTCCTCTTCATTTTTTGGGATACGCAATTCCAATTGGTCTACCTCTTTCATACGTTCTTTCTTATAAGCATAACTTATTATCTAACCTCTTAAATATGCCTTCATAGAATCCCATATAATAAATGTGTTCATTACTGAATTTTCATTCATTTCTAGAAAATATTTGTGTCTCACAAAAAAAAAAATCACAAAAATCTTTTATCTTTAATAATATTGTATTAAATTTCCAAATATAACCTATATTTTGTTCTTCCTACAATCCAATTGACAAAATTAAAGGTGAATGGTTTGGTAAAACTCTCACTTGATATTCAACCTCTCAAAGTCTATCTTGTAGCTGTGCAGAAACTATAAACATATATATATGTGGATATGTTTTGTTTCTAAAAAGATAAAAGATAGTCTATCACTTGGATGGGTTCTTCTCCAAATATTTATAAGTCGCATAACTTTCATTAAACCTGTTGCAATCTTAGCTACTTTACTTTTTATAATTTTACCACCTGATCTATCTAATTTTGGATCAAAGGTAAAATTAAAATCTCCCCTACTAATATTTTAACTTTTGCACTTACTAATTGCATAAATACATTTTGTACAAATTTTCCTTCATCTATATTTGGTGCATATACATTTAATAAAGTCCAATATTCTTGGGTAAAAGAAAATCTTATTCCCATTATAAATCAAAGGTGACTGTCTTTCTTTTGCTTGCTAAGGCGCCAGTTCCAAGATCTTCTCTTTTACTTCATAACAAAGAAATTTAACCAGTTTTGAATGAGGTCACTGATTTGGTTTTGTCTTAAGTTTCAGTGCTCTATGTGCTCTCTCAATCTCAATGGCTCCTTGAAATTCAGTTAACCCCAAAGATTCCAGAATCCAACACTGCAAAAACTTCTTAATTTCCTGTCCTTCATCACTTTCTTCAAGTCCAACAATCTTTACTATTCCTTCTGCTAAAATTTAGTAAAATATAAATTTTTATGAATTAATTGATCTTTTGTTGCAGCTGCTTCTACTTGTACTTTTTCATTTGTTCCTTAATGCCTTGAATTTCAATTTCCTTTAATTTTTTTTCCCATCCAGAACTTAATTTTTTGTCCACCGGCTGCATCATTTCCCCCCCACTTTCCTTGTAAAATTCTTGTTTTCAGGTATACTCTCTCCACATTTTTTAACTTCTTCCATTAATAACATCATAGATTGCTAGAAATTATCCATGTAATTTTTCATATCAGCTGTAGAAATAAATGACTAATTTTTCTCATCATTCTAACCTTAGAATCTTGTTCAGAATATATTTTTTTGTCTTCTTGCCCACTGGAGCTGGAAGCCTAGAGTATTTTTTAAAATTGCCTCCAATTTTTTTTGTATTCTGCGTATGCGCAGAGTCACTTCTTCACCTGTAGCAGGCGGCCATTGTTGGGAGAGACCCTGCACAGCAGTGTCCAAGGTCTCTCTGGCTCCAGGCTCATCTCCCTTGGGCAGTATCTTATGAACATTTCCTGGATCTTTCAAGGTAGGCCTTTCTTCTCTAACCTTTTTATTTTGATCGGTTTCTTGAATTACTACAGCTGTTTTTTTTTTCCTTTCTTTGGTGACAGGCTAGATTGTTCTTTAAATCTTTAGACCTTTCTTCTATTTTTATTACCTTTTCAACTTTTGACTCTTTTTTCAACTTTTTTGCGGAGAGTAGGGATTTGCAGTCTAACCCCCTCATCTTCACGTGACACCCCCCCCACGGTGTGCCTTCTTAACAGTCATCTCGATCTGCTGGCAACAGGAGAGGTCATCTGATATGCAAGTGCCAAGGAACTTCAAAGGTACTAACCTTCTTTACCATTGTCCCTCTAATGTTGGCAGTTGGTTGTCCTTCAGCTTTCCCTTCCTTAATTGCACATACCACTCCTTACTCTTATTGATATTGAGTAAGTGTTGTTTTGGCATTACACAACCAGATTCTTCATTCCTTTCTAATATTCTGACTCTTCACTATCCATTATTCAGCCAACAATAATGGTGTTATCAGCAAATTTACAGAGTTTGTTGAAGTAGAGCTTGGCTAATAATGTGGTTATATATGGAATAAAGCATTTACACCCTTCCTTGTATGTACCCCAGATGTTATCTCTTTATTTTCCCTATGTAACTGAAACATTGGCAACATCTCTCTTCCATCCATTGTTCACATTAGCAATATTCCATTAACTTCATGAATGAACCTGAAAACCATTTTCACAAATCAAGAGTTGTGCGTCAACAGTATATCCATCAGAATAAAATGGCACAAAAACAAACTGTTCAATGCTCCATGTTCATATTTATACTCATCCTATTTGTCAGCAGCTCGTCCACAGCCTTCTATACCTTGGGATCATATGCACTTGTCCAGATAGTTCTGCCTCCAGCATCCTCCAGACATTGCATTTCATATTTCCAACCATTTGCAGATTCCATCTAAAGCTATCCACACAGCTAGGCCCTCAAAATTTTGACACATCAGCTTTATTGAAAACCTCTCCCGATCTATAATTTACATAATTTTGAAAATCTCCATTAGGTTTCCCTTCAGCGCTCTCTGCTCCAAGTAAAATAAACCAATCTATTTAAATTTTCATGACTGAAATATTCCATAGCAGGTAGCATCCTTATTAGTATGCACTGCACCATCTCCAGTGGAATTTTGAGCTTTCTCTCACCATTTGGAAAAAAAGCTTATTTATTTTTCCAGCCAAAATTCAGAATTTTACATTTTTCCCCACATGATACTCTCTTCACCAGATGATTTCCCCCCTCACTCAAACAATTTTTTTTAGTAGCCATTTTATCTCCATATCCATAAAGAGGCAACTCAGTTGCCTATTCACCAATCTTCAATTCACATCAAATTCTTACATATTAGCTAGAGCTTTTGTTTCTCACATAATCTCAAAGACCCTAATCAAATGCCTTTGAAATCTAAGTACAGGACATCCACCAGGTTACTTTTATTCACATCACTTCAAAGAGCTCCAAAAAAAAGAGATCAAGCATTATATCCTTTCTTAAAACATAGACTTGATGGCATTGAATTTTTTTTCTGAAGGGCCTTGTACACCATATTTAATAAATGTTTAAAATATTTTCATCCATGACAAATATAGACCATCAAAAATTTAATTATTTGCAAGTTATTCAAAGCAATCACAAGAATGCCTCCTGCAGCCACAAATAAACATTTCTTTGGCTTGGCTTCGCGGACGAAAGATTTATGGAGGGGTATGTCCACGTCTGCTGCAGGCTCATTGGTGACTGACAAGTCCGATACAGGACAGGCAGGCATGGTTGCAGCGGTTGCAAGGGAAAATTGGTGGGTTGGGGTTGGGTGTTGGGTTTTTCCTTCTTTGTCTTTTGTCAGTGAGGTGGGCTCTGCAGTCTTCTTCAAAGGAGGTTGATGACTGCCAAACTGTGAGGCGCCAAGATGCACGGTTGGAGGCGATATCAGCCCACTGGCGGTAGTCAACATTTGATGAGCAGCTGATTCACCCCATCACCCTCTCCAACACATTATCCTCTCTAATTTCCATCACCAACAATATGATCCCACCACCAGACACATCTTCCCCTCACTGACTTCCACATGAATCAGTCCCTCCGTGACTCCCTTGTCAACTCATCCTTTCCCACTACTTGCCTGCTCGGCACCTACCCCTGTGACTGCAGGAAGTGCCACATGTTCCCAAATCACCTGTCCCCACCATTCAGGACCCTAAAGTCTTTCCAAATGAAACAACAACACTTGTGAATTTGCATGGGTAATCTACTGCATCTGGTGCTCCCATTGTGGCCTTCTCTATATCAGAGAGGCTGGATACAGACAGGGATATAGTTTCGTTGAGCATCTTTGCTCTGTCTGCAGCAATAGTGGAGATCTCTATTTCAATTGTGTGCTCCACTCCTGTGCCAACATGTCTGTTCATGGCCTCATGAACTGCCAAATAGAGATCACCTGCAAATTGGAGGAACAACACCTGATTTTCCATCTCCAGCATCAACATCGACTTATCTGGTTTCTGTAAGGGCATACCCATGTCTCTCTTGCTTCCCCATCCCTCTGTCTCCTTTCCTCTTGTTCTCCAACCTTCCATCTTCTCATCCAGAACCTCTACTACATTTTTTTGTGCCCTCCTATCCATATCCACCTATTGCTCCTCCCCCTCCCTCAACCATTTTATTCAGGTGCTTTTTGCTCATTTCTTGATGAAGGGCTCAGGCCTTGAACATTGGAAATGTATCTCCATCTTTGCTACATAAAGAACACTGCATGACTGACTGAGAGTCTGCATCATTCTTATTTAAACTATAAATCACAGCATTGGCAGACTTTCAAGTTTAACTCCTTACATTAAACCCCACTTGGCTTTGATTTGAATGGATTGTGGGCTATTTCAGAGATCTGTTAAGAAATAACCAAACTGGTGAATCCAGAGTCAGTGGCCAGACCAGGTCAAGATGGTTTTTCCTTCTCTGAAGAATGTTGGTGAATCAACCAGATAACTGTCATGACAATGCTGTGGTTTTGTGGTATTCACCATCAAAAGCAGCTTTCTACAATCATTATTCAACTCCCAAGTTATTCTCTGGCATTTTAAACAATGGTTGTATGTTCAACCAACAGCTAGCTTAAAAAGGTTTGTAATATCTTGACAAAATAAGAAATGGGTATCTGATGGTTGGCGGGAACCAGGGTGGCAACAGGACTATTTTGTATGACTTCAACAAAATAAAATGAAAAAAAAAAAAAAAAAAATATTTACCTGATTTGAGAGAGATGGCTGAATTCTAAGCCAATGCAATTCACGTGCCCATCTGTCAACTGCACACGCAACATTCTTGGTGCAACTTGAGATTCTTCATGATCTTTTGGAGCAGAGATATTCCTGATCTTTTGTACTTGCAATACATATGGACCTTCAAGCTAATTGTTATGAGAGAATAGAAGTCAAGTCAGACATTGGGAATTTGTACATGAAAGCTTTTGCTTTCCACAAACTGAAATACTAACTTGAATATCAGTTTGAACTTCTCTACTCAAGTATAGCATGACATCAAAGTTTACAATCCAAGGAGGAGAATTTTCCCCTCCTTTAACATATTTGGCAATTTAGAAAATACCCATTAGAACTGTCTATATTGAAGGCTTAGATTTGGGAATAAAACATTCTAAATCCTCAAATAGCTTTGCCTTTCTAATTTCACCTACAAATGTATATTCAGTGTTTGCTGGAAAGTCATGATTTCAACTTTCACTGTAAGAAAATGTGCACATTGAATATGTAACAATAGTTATGACAGAATGTCCTCCAACTGATGTAACACCCAATTAACCAGATTAGCATTGAAAAAAAGTTATTTTCAGAATTGAACATGCCATCACTGAATTTTACTCTTATTCCCAAGAGATCAAAATAACAAGAATGCAAAACTTCAGTGGTTTAAAATAATGAAATCAATTTATCTTATTGTTAAAGTGCAATATTTTAATTAACCATTAACAATATTATATATACTAAACCAGATGGAATCCAACCCACATTTTGATCTCTAACAAGGTCACCATTAAACTTACATGGGTATTGATTAACTTCAGCTTAAACAGTTTTGTTGTGGTCCTATTCTAAACAAAATTTCCCTTATTAACCTTAAATATGACCACATCCCACTGCACTCATCTGCTGTCACCATCATTTGAACAACCTCAAATCAGAAAATGCAATACATCCCAGTCCAACCTTCCTTCTCCAGATGCTGGGATGACAATGGTTCCACATTCTGCTTCAACTTTTGGAAACAAAGTAGGCCAACAAATCTCATTTTTGCATTAGTCAAAAATATTAACTGTTTCAGCAAATAGACTTGCCCCTACAAATAGAACTTGCATGAAAGCATGTCCCAATGGACAAAAATCACAAAAAGGATCACAACTCACACAAACATAAAAAATCCAGAACAAGGCTGTGGACCAATTCTGATTCGTAGAAATATATATGTAATGGTCCACACAGGCTTGGTGGACCAAAGAGTCTGCTTCTGTGCTGTCAACGCTAAACCTTTTGTTTTGTGCAGCTACATCATTTACCCATCTCAACTTCACAATATCCTTTAAATATTTGTAAAGGATAAAAAACACATTGCAATCATTTTCCAAGTTCATATCACATTGAGGTACAGGAATTCATGGGCCCTGACCAGATATATCTTTAGCATATTGTAGGAAGCCAGGACCCTGCAGGAATCATGAGCTGTGGGTGATGTGCCAGTAGACCAGCAGGTGGCCGAAGTTGCACCTTTGTTAAAGCAAGGAAACTAGCCAAAATATGGGCAATAGTGCAGGGTATTCTGAGAGTATCTATTTCGATTTGCAAAGGCAAGGACTCAAGATAAAGGAACAGAAGTAGGCCATTCAGCCCATCAAGTCTGCTCTGCCACTCCACCATGAGCTAACATCGAGTTCGAATTTTTGGTCTTTTCCCCAGATCATTTGATAACCTGACTAATTAGAAATCTATTAATCTCCTCCTTAAACTCTCCCAACGATTGTGCTTTCATAACTATGTGGCAGCAAATTCCACAAATCCACAATCCTCTGGCTAAAGAAACTTTCTCCTCATCTGTTTTAGTTTTCCTCCAGTTCTAAGACTGTGCCCTCCTGTCCTGGACTCACCCACCAAGGAAAATATCATATTCACATCTTCTCTGTCCAATCCTTTCAGCATTCAAAATGTTTCTATGAGATCCCTCTCATTCATCTATACTCCAATGAATATAATCCAAAAGCTGATAAACATTCCTCATATGTTAGCCCTTGCATTCCAGGAATCATCCTTGTAAATACTCTCTGAACTCTCTCCAACATCAGTACATTCCTTCTAAGATAAGGGGCCCAAAACTGCACATAATACTCCAAATGAGGTCTCACCAGTACACCAAAGAGTCTCATCTCACCTCTACTTTTATACACTATCCTTTACTGCCAATCCAACCTAAAGGTTAACCTTTAGGGTATCCTGCGCGAGGACCCCCCCCAAGTCCTGACGTACTTCCTAATTTTGAATTTTCTCCCCATCTAAATAATAATCTTCCTGTTTATTTCTTCTTCCAAAATGTACAACCGTACATTTCTCAACATTGTATCTTGTCTGCCATTTCTCTGCCCACTCTCCTAAGCATCATGCTGGCTTGGACCTATCATGTCATGCACCTCGAGGTATTTCATAATCTTGTTCTTGATTTGGAATAATGAACATAGCTCTGTATGTGGCAAATTTTGTCATACAAATTTGACTGAATGTTTTTGAAGATATTATTGATGAAGGCAGGGTAGTTGATGTTAACTTCATGGACTTCAGCAAGGCCTTTGACAAGTTCCTACATGATAGGCTGATCTAGGTGGTTAGTTCTCACTTTGGCAGGTGAAATCAAGCTCAGACTTGCAAAGTCAATGTTGTGGGATGGGAGGGGGGGGGGGGCTGAAGAGCATTGTAGACCGAGACCCTGAGGGATGTAGGTACATTTTTCCCACTCAAAGTGGGGACACAGGTATAAAGTGTTGAAGGTGGCACACTTACCTTTGTTAATCAGGGCAATGAGTACAACACTGGACTGTTAGGTTCTAACTGTATAATATGTTGCAGACACCTCACACAGTATTGTGCAGTTTTTATTGTTCAGCTATGGGAAAGAATATTAAACTAGAGAAGGTGCAAAAGAGATCTGTGAAGAGGTTACTGGATCATGAGCACTTGAGGAGACTGGATAGGATGAGACTTTTCCCCCACCAAAGCAAAAAAGTGAGAGTAACTATTCATTATTTTATGTATCTCCAATAATTTTAATCACGAGGAGCATAGAAATGGTAAATAGTCTTTGTCTTTTTACACAGCAAAGGAAAGACTTAAGGTAGGGACCAGGAAATTTGAAGAAGACCCAAGGGGCACAGTTTTGCCACACAGAGGATGATAGGTACGTGGAACAAGATGTCAGAGGACATGGTAGAGATGGATAAAAAGTAAAACCCATTATCCAGAATTCAAACAGGCAGTCACCAACAATTAGCAAAAAAAAAACCGTAAAAATTAAAAAGTTAAAAAATAATTGAAGTTTATAAATGGCACACCACACCCTTAGTTTGTCAATCACACAACACACTGTATCAAGCCACCGGAAAATCCACTTATCCGGCATCCATCTATCCCCAGGGGTTTTACTGTAATATCACTGAAAAAACATTTAGACAAGTGCATGGAAAAAGGTTTTGAGGTATTAACGGCTAAATGGGGGCAGCACAGTTAGCGCCAAGTGCCAATAATCAAGACTGGGGTTTGAGTCCCACACTGTCTGTAAGAAGTTGGCATGCTTTCCCCGTGTCTGTGTTCCCCAGGGACTCTGGTTTCCTCCCAATGTTCAAAAACTTATCAGGAGTTGTAGGTTAATTGGGTGGCATGGGCTTGTGGGCTGAAATGGCCTGTCATCATGTCTAAATTTTAAAAATGTTAAAAAGGTAAAATTAAAATTTAAAAAGGCAAATAAATGGATCGACCTTATATAAACAAGGTGGTCAGTGTGGACAAATTAGGCCAAAGGGTCCATTTCCATGCTGTAAGAATAGTTTTCAATCCCAGTGCTTAATTTGCTTTGAAATGAGAGTGGGATAAGTTTGGTTTTTGTGTAGTTTCTCTCTTGATGAAGAGTGTTGAATATCTTTGTTTTCCAGAAATAGTAGACCTACAGTTGAAATTCTTGTGAAGAGAAATAAGTAAACTTGAAAACAATTCCAGGTGTGCAATAACATTTGTGGAACATTGCACAACTTCTGAAATAAGTACTGATGTTTGATAGTGTTCACAATGGGCAAGATTATTGCAAAACTTACCCGTCTCTAACAATTTAGTCCATTTCTGAATCATTTGATCTCACCAGTGTTTGTTCCAGAAGATTGTGACTAAGAAAATGCCCACACATGTAGAGACAAATTATATACTACAGTACCCTCTAGTGGTAATAATACTGTACAAGTTGACCACAAGTTTCTTCTCAGACACACCTTCTTTATTGATAGTTATCAAATATATTTTAAATACAAAATCTCTTAATTCACTTAATTTTTCAATTTAGCAAGTGGTGCCACTTATTTTGGGGAAAAAAAATTGGGAACAAATAAATATGGTGATGAGTGAATGCTTTTAAAAAAAATAACAGGTGTGAAAATAAACTGACAAAGGTTCATTTACATAGCTGTTTCAAAGTAACAGCTAAAACCAAGTCAGATTTTTAGGATCTAATATCCTGTATTAACTGAGCTCTCGTCATGTTGTCAATCTTGGATTTATATACATATACAAATGCAATATAAAATTATTTAAGTTTTATATTCATAGATACTCCTTGAGGAAGTCTAACATTCATTGGAAAAGTTAACAAAGCATGCACAATAGAGGCAGATTAATTTCACACTTCACATTTACACTAGCATATTTGTGCTAACCCAGTACAAGGTGGCACGAGGCACACGGTGATTATCAAAACTTACAAATTAAATATTTTTACTTGAAATCTTACCCGTTCCATTCGTCCACCATTAATTTCATTGGGAAGAATTTTTTTCCCAATAGCTCTTAAATCAGTCTGAAGACAAAGTGGAAAAAAAATCAGATTAGTGCAATGGAACAACTGACATTTTTCTTCACATTTGTAACTATCTGTCAGATAGCAAAACATGGTCAAACATTCATTGTTGAAGTTCTGAAATTAACCTGTCAGAGCATTTGGAAGAAAAAAAAATTAAATTTAGTACATGTGAGGTTTCTCCCATTCCCTTAATTTAATCAAACTCCGGCACAGTTGGCGCAGAGGTTCAATGTCTTTACAGCACCAGCGATCGAGACCAGGGTTTGAATCCCGTGCCATCTGTAAGAGTTTGTTTGTTCTCTATGGATCTGCATGGGTTTTTCCCGGGGGCACCGGTTTCCTCCTACTGTTTGAAATGTACTGGGGGGTGCAAATGAATTAGGTGGAAATTGGACGGAACGGACTCATGGGCTGATAGGCCTAACCCTAATGTTACTGAGTTGTATATCTAAATTTAGTAAGTTTTAAAATTTTATTAAAGTGTTGATGACATGGCATATTGCAGCTTATACTTTGTTCGACTTATCCAATAACTCCATCTATTTGCCATTTGCTGTTCTCAACATTCAAACTTGGTTCCTATGGAACTACCTTGTAATGCTTCTCAACTCAGTTTCTGCTTATGTATTTTTTTTTTCTTTGGCTTGGCTTCGCGGACGAAGATTTGGAGGGGTATGTTCACGTCTGCTGCAGGTTCGTTGGTGACTGACAAGTCCGATGTGGGACAGGCAGGCACGGTTGCAGTGGTTGCAAGAGAAAATTGGTGGGTTGGGGTTGGGTGTTGGGTTTTTCCTCCTTTGTCTTTTGTCAGTGAGGTGGGCTCTGCGGTCTTCTTCAAAGGAGGTTGCTGCACGCCGAACTGTGAGGCACCAAAATGCACGGTTGGAGGTGAGATCAGCCCACTGGCGATGGTTAATGTGGCAGGCACCAAGAGATTTCTTTAGGCAGTCCTTGTACCTTTTCTTTGGTGCACCTCTGTCACGGTGGCCAGTGGAGAGCTCGCCATAGAACACGATCTTGGGAAGGCGATGGTCCTCCATTCTGGAGACGTGACCCACCCAGCGCAGTTGGGTCTTCAGCAGCATAGATTCGATGCTTGTGGACTCTGCCAGCTTGAGTACTTCGATGTTGGTGATGAAGTCATTCCAATGAATGTTGAGGATGGAGCGGAGACAGCGCTGATGGAAGCGTTCTAGGAGCCGTAGGTGATGCCAGTAGAGGACCCATGATTCGGAGCCGAACAGGAGCGTGGGTATGACAATGGCTCTGTACATGCTGATCTTTGTGTGTTTCTTCAGGTGGTTGTTTTTCCAGGCTCTTTTGTGTAGTCTTCCAAAGGCGCTATTTGCCTTGGTGAGTCTGTTGTCTATCTCTTTGTCGATCCTTGCATCAGATGAAATGGTGCAGCCGAGGTAGGTAAACTTGTTGACCGTTTTGAGTTCTGTGTGCCCGATGGAGATGTGGGGGAGCTGGTAGTCATGGTGGGGAGCTGGCTGATGGAGGACCTCAGTTTTCTTCAGGCTGACTTCCAGGCCAAACATTTTGGCAGTTTCCGCAAAACAGGACGTCATGCGCTGGAGAGCTGGCTCTGAATGGGCAACTAAAGCAGCATCGTCTGCAAAGAGTAGTTCACGGACAAGTTGCTCTTGTGTCTTGGTGTGCGCTTGCAGGAGCCTCAGATTGAAGAGACTACCATCCATGTGGTACCGGATGTTCATTGTTGAGGTCTTTATTGGCTTGTTTCAGCATCATGCTGAAGAAGTTAGTAAAGAGGGTTGGTGCGAGGACGCAGCCTTGCTTCACGCTGTTGTCAATGGAGAAGGGTTCGGAGAGCTCATTGCTGTGCTCAGAGCTCAGCTTTTGTATACTGCTTCACAAATGCACTCAAGCAATTTCTCTCCTCATATTACAATAGATTGTCTTCCTCCAAAAATGTCAAATGTTGGCTTCACCAAAGATCCACTGCAACATTGTGAAAGCAAAGTGTCGAGTGAGCCACAGCAGCAAAGTGAATGAAAATAATGCAGACTGTTGGTTTAGAATCAGAATTTATTGTCATAAACAAGTCATGAAATTCAGTGATTTGTGACAGCATCACAGGGCAAACATTCAATAATATATATAAAAAAACAAAAATAGTAGTGCATGAAAAGTAAGGCAGTGTCTTTGGTTCATTGATCAGTCAGGAATCTAACAGCAGCGGGGAAGAAGTTGTCCCTGTGCTGCTGAATGCTTGCTTTTAGGCTCCTGCACCTCCTTCCCAATGGTAGCAGAGTGAAGAGGGCATGATCTGGATGGTGGGGGGCCTTTGAGGATAGAAGCTGCGTTTTTTTTTTAAAAAAAAGACACCAGCTCATGAAGATGTCTCAATGCATGATGTCGCAGGCCAAGTTAACAACCTGGAGTTTACTCTTGTCCTGAGAGTTGGTGCCTTCATACTAGATAGTGATGAAACCAGCCAGAATGCTCTCCACGGTACAAGTTTATGAAATTTATGAGAGTCTTGGTGACATACTGAACCATGCAAGACACTTCACGAAGTATAGGTCCTGGCGAGCTTTCTTTGTGATTGTATCAAAGTGGAGGCTCCAGGTTGACATCCAGGAATTTGAGGATTGGTGATATTCATTCCTGAGGATGGTGTTGGAATATCATTCAAAAAGGTTCTCCACTACTGAACCCTCGATGAGGACTGGGTCACGTTTCCCCTAACTTCCTCCTGAAGTCCCCAATCATCTGTTTGAATTTGCTAACGTTCAGAGCAAGGTTGTGGATGTTACGCCAGTCTAAGATCTGATCTATCTCCCTCCTGTACACTTCCATATTGCCGTGTGATTCTGCTGACAACTGTGGTATCATTGGCAAACGTAGATAAGGTTGGAATAGTGCCTGGCCATAATAATGGGTGTATGATGAGTAAAACAGTGGGCTAAGCACGCAACCTTGGGGTGCACCTGCGTTGATCACAAGTAAGGAGGAGACATTGCTTCCAACTCGCACTGACTGTGGTCTTCCAATGAGAAAGTCAAGGATCCAATTGCAGAGGTTGGGTGGGGGGGGGGGGGGGGGTGGAGTATACAGAGGCCCAGAACTTGTAGCTTCTTGACCAGCACTGAGGGAGTAATGGAATTGAAGGCTGCTCTGTAGTCGATGAAGAGCAGCTTTACCTATGAGTTGCTGTTTTCGAAGTGTTTCACACCCGAGTAGAGAGCCGGTGATATTGCATCTGCTGTGGAGCGATTGTGACGATAGGCGAATTGCAGTGGGTCCAGATCTTTGCTTAGGTACAAGTTAATTCTGGCCATGACCAGCCTCTCAAAGCATTTAATCATTGTAGAAGTTAGTCCTACTGGGCAACAGATGTTGAGACAGCTCACATTATTTTTCTTGGGCACCAGGATAATTGATGCCCTTTTGAAGCAGATGGGAACCTCCGACTTCAGCACTGAGAGGTTGAAAATGTCCATGAACACTCTGGCAAGTTGGTTGGTGCAGAATTTCACTGTCCTCCCAGGTATGTCTGACGCTTTGCAAGGGTTCACCTTTTTGAATGATATTCCAACACCATCCTCAGGAATGAATATCACCAATCCTCAGCCTTTGCAGGGATTTTAGTCAGCACTCTTTAGTTCTTCTCAAAGCGGGCATAGAAACATAAGCAAAACTTCATTCTGAGTAATTTAGCCTCCAGAGTTCTGAGAATAATCCAATAATCCCATTCATTGCTTTAGTGAGATTTTTTTTGGTTTGGGAGGATCTGGAAATTAAAAAATTTAAATTTACATGGTTATATGGTTAATTTTCTTTCAACATAATTACAGGATCAAACTTTAACTTATTACTATTAACTTAAACCCCATCTAATTTTAAGCACATGTGTATGTAATGTGTGTATAAGTTCAGAAAAGTTCTTTGATTCACAGTCCAATCTCACTTCTCACTCCTCCAAGTTCACCGGTATCATGCAATTCTGATACTGTGCACAGAATTTAACATTTCTGAATCTTCACCTAGCTCAGGAAAGTTCTTGTTGGTTTTCAGAAAGTGATTTGTTGTTCCTGGATACAAACTGATTTCCTCCGATCAGTCACTTCAGCGTCTTGCCGAAGAAACTTGACCTATCAGCGTTTTCCAAATGATAACCTTTTTCTTCCAGCAGTCTCTCTCTCTCTCTCTCTCTCTCTCTCTCTCTCTCTCTCTCTCTCTCTCTCTGTCACATTCAGAGGAAAAACCTGTTTGACTCCCTCTACTTGCAAAACCACATGACCTTCCTAGAACAGCAAACTGCATTCAGACAGACTGTGGTACTGGACCCAATCTTCTGAGTCCATTCATCTGTTGCTTTATAAAACAATAATCCATTTTACCACAGTATTCCCAATTAACACCTATTTGTGAAGTCTCTCGGCATTCTTCAAAGTTTTTGCAAAGGCACTCGGAGCCTGGACTGTCTGGCTTAAGCAGAGCTCTGGCATTTTAAATGAGATCTGTTTTTAAGTGTTTGTATCTGCATGTGACCCAAGTAAAAACCCCATAACCTATCTTCCAAAAACATATCTATATACAATACAAAATATAATCAGTCACACGACATTGAGAGGAAACAGGAGCCCCCAAGGAAAACCCATGCAGACACAGATAGCTTGAGATTCGAACCCTGGTCCCGATTGCTGGTGCTGTGAAGGCAATGCCAACCATGCTGCCTGATGTCTGAACTAGTTATTCGACATTGGTTCTGCATTGAACTAGTTATTGGACATTGGTTTCAAAGTTTCAGGAAGTCAGAATTTTTTAATGATTTAAAAAGGCATTGAACTAGAAATAGTCTACGTAAATGAAAGATTCAAATAGAGGCAAACCATGGCAGATCAAGCAAATGTTATCCCAAAAGTCAAATTCAAAAGAAATTATGTAATTTGGTAATATCCTACTGAAGCAGATAACATATTTGAACTTTACATCAACCCCAAAGTTATTTTAAGAGCCACAATGTTAAACTAAAACCACACCACTCATCTCCATTATGCAAGCCTCAGTGAAATTATGTTTTACACTTACTTCAAGGCATGAAACATTAGTAAATGCGAGGTCATCCACTTTGGCAGGAAAAAGAAGAACAGATTATTATTTAAATGGTGAAAAACTGCAGGATGCTGTCGTAGAGAAAGACTTGGGAGTGCTTGTGCATGAATTGCAAAAAAGTTGGCTGAAGGTACAGCACGTTATTAAGAAGGCAAATGAAATGTTGGCCTTCATTTAAAAAAAAGGAATTAAGGAATATGGGAGGAAAAGACGGAGTTGGAGTTGAGCACGTGATCATATCAGCCATTATCTTATTGAATGGCGGAGTAGGCTCGAAGGGCCAGATGGCTTTAAAAGATTAATTAACATCTACATTTCAAAAAAGAAACAAATATGGATTTGATTTTCCACACAAAGGACAATTGTAATTCTCTTCAGGATAGGCAGAATGGAAAGTCATTCTGCTCAATGCCACTTTCAAAATGAACTTACATACAATTTTTCAAGATATGTTACTTAGGGTACAATTACCTCACATTCTTATTACCTGGCTTGTGAAGTACCATTCATTTTAGATCTATTGTTCTTTGAAAAAGAAAACAGTTGATAAAACAGAAAATTGCATCAAGTATTTTGAGCTTTTGTTAAGAACCAGGCAAGAAAATTATACGCAACGACAGCCACAATATTGCTGCAAAAGGAAGACTTTAGAGATGGAGGAAAAAATAATCTTATTTGGAATGGCATGGTGGAGACAATAGTTCATGATAACATTGACAGCAAAAAAAAAAAGCCAACCATCAAGACCAGGACCAAATAAAGCCTTTTTGTTCCCTTCAGAGCATGAACATAAAGCAGAAGCTGACATACTTTGGATAAGAGACACCAGTACACAAGAATAAAAAATTATGAACATCTTTCTGAAAAAAATCACAGCAGACCAAATGGATCTCTTGGCAATGAATTTGGTATGTTATTGACGGCAGGTCTCAGAGATACATTTTGTCACACCAACAGAAATTCATAGATATACAGTGGAATTTCCACTCATTACAAAGTATAAATCATAGGACAAATTAAATTTTGAAAATAAATACTCAGCCGATAATGCTCATGCACCACATTTATTATGCAAGATAAGTCAGAAAATTCAGAAGAATATGACTTGTCAAATTATTTCTGCACTCAATTAATTAAAACATAATTAATCATGTATTAAATTAGACCAGAAGCAAACTGCAATCAAGTGTGCCTTGAAAAAGGGACACAGTATATTATTCTTACTAATTCCACACAGCACAAGAAGAAATACAAGAACACAAGAAATAGGAGCAGGAGTAGGCCATCTGGCCCATCGAGCCTACTCCGCCATTCAATAAGATAATGGCTGATATGATCACGGACTCAACTCCAACTCCGTCTTTTCCTCCCATATTCCTTAATTCCTTTTTTTTTTTTAAAAATGAAGGCCAACATTTCATTTGCCTTCTTAATAACATGCTGTACCTTCAGCCCAACTTTTTTGCAATTCATGCACAAGCACTCCCAAGTCTTTCTCCACGGCAGCATCCTGCAATTTTTCACCAATAATAATCTGTTCTTCTTTTTCCTATTGCGATCAATAGGTGACCGATGCAGGGTCAAGGGGAGCGCTTGGGGCAGTGGGGAGAGAACGGAGTAGTGGGATCAGTGTTGGGGATGATAAAGGGCTGTGGGGAGATGGTGGAATCAGTGTGAAAACTGATGCAGTGCTGTCGGTGTTACACAACGTATACCTGTATTCTTTTTTGAAGCAATTTTTTGCCTCACAATGGGTTTGATGGAATGCAGCCCCATCGTAAGTAGAGGAGTACCTGTACAACATTTACTAATGTTGTACTCTATCTGCCATACCTTTGCCCGCTCACCAAACTTAACTATATCCTTCTGGAGCCTCTGTACATCCTCCGGACAATTTGCTTTTCTACTCAAGTTAGTATCATCTGCAAACTTTGCTACATTACACTCTGTCCCCTCTTCCAGATCATCAATGTAAATGGAGGACAGCTGCAGGCCCAGCACCGACCCCCTGCTGTTCCCCACTTAACAATGTCTGCCAATTAGAAAAACATCCATTTATCCAAACTCTGCCTTCTGCCAGTTAACCAATCCTCAATCCATGCCAATACATTTCCCTTGACACTATTCATCTGTATCTTCTTCAGCATCTTATCAAACGTCTTCTGGAAATCCAAATATAACACATCAACCAGCTCCCCTCTGTCTACCACACCCTTTATTATTATTGGGTGCAGCATCATAGTTAAAAAAAGTTAAGTGATGACCAAACATCATAGATACTTACATTCACTGCAATACGAATTATCTCTTTTACATCAGGTTTTGTGGAAAGACTAGCACAAGCTTCAATTCCTTCTTGAGAAAGATACCTGGTTAAAAAATAAATGCATTTATGGAACATCTGTCATGAACTCCTGGTATTTGTCAATTATTTTTGAGCAAATCCAGATCACTTCTTTTGAAGTTGTAAACAATTAGTTTGGTGATATTGATCAGGAGATGAAGCAAACTTTCCATCAATAAAGTTGATTACACAGACAAACAAGGTTGTTTAAAGCAACAACACTGATCTCTAATTATTCAGTAGCTTTTCATTGTTTCACAGCTACCAAAGCTTCTCTACTTACAATGGTTGGACTGGAGGGCAGCATGGTTGGGTTAGCGCAATGCCTTTATAGCGCCAGTGATTGGGACCAGACCTAGGTTCAAATCCCACGCTGTCTGTAAGGAGTTTATATGATCTCCCCATGTTTGCGTAGGTTTTCTCCAGGGGCTCCTGTTTCCTCCCACCCTTAAAAAAAAAGTACTGGGATGCAGGTTAATGGGGTGTAAATTGACTTGTAGGGCTGAATTGGCCTGTTAGAGTGCTGTATGTCTAAAAATAAATGATGGTTTTTTGAAGTTACAGTTGTTCAGTAGTGTGGCTATCATTATTTACTTTCATGTAATGCTTGCAAGGTCATTGCAAGCATCATTGATTTTTCCAATAAATGCTGATAATTCCTCTGAGGTGAATTCTTTCCAGCCTCCTTGGTCAATCAATTCTTTTAGTTCAGTTGGAAAGCTTGCAGGGGCTGATACAGCACTGCTGGGAGAGAGTGGGGCAGCAGGATCAGTATGGGGACAGATACAGTGCTGTCAGGGGAGAATTGGGCATTGCGATCAATAGGTGACCGATGCAGGGTCAAGGGGAGCGCTTGGGGCAGTGGGGAGAGAACGGAGTAGTGGGATCAGTGTTGGGGATGATAAAGGGCTGTGGGGAGATGGTGGAATCAGTGTGAAAACTGATGCAGTGCTGTCGGTGTTACACAACGTATACCTGTATTCTTTTTTGAAGCAATTTTTTGACTCACAATGGGTTTGATGGAATGCAGCCCCATCGTAAGTAGAGGAGTACCTGTAAAAGCACTTTTCAAGGAAAAAGAATCAAGTATTCTGGACATTGTAAATAATGAGAGAATAAATTCTACCAAATGACATTATACCTTGCACAAAGCAAATTTCTTTATACCTTTTATTTCCAAATACAAAATTCAAAATGGAAGTTATGGAATTTTGCAGATACAAGTTGGTTTTGTGTTTTATCCACAAAAGTTTCATGAAACAGTGGAGCCAGGTTGGGTGGAAGTGATGAGAAAATAGAAAATAAAATAGAATCCTGTGATCATATAAAATTATTTTCACTTTCCCGTTTGGCTACAGCAGCCATTTTCCATTCAATATGCAGAAGATTGCTTTTGAACTAAACTTAAAATGGAATTATCAACATAATCGAAAAGGACAGCACTACTAATTTAAATTTATGTTCCAGTTTTGAATTATTAGCATTAACCATCACTGAGCAAATCCTTGCTACCCTGTAGGGACCATCTTAAATATTCAACAGTCCCTCAAATCCTGATGTGGGACAAACTTGACAGCATAACCAACTCTGCCCAACAAAACAATGTTTTCACCAAGCGCAAATAAAAATGCACCATCTCTAAACCATGTTGAAATAAGAAAACAATAAATTGACAAATTCATCATTTGGCATACAACATTTTCAGGCATTGTGGAAACTCCATTTTTAAGTTCAGCACCTGGTTCCAATACCATTCATCAGTTTTGCCCAATGCTCTCATTAATGAAGCAGGTATGAAGAATATTTTTTCTTTCTGGAATTTTAAGTACATAAAGAATGCTCAAATAATTGATCTTAAAGCCACAGTTTGTGTCAGAAAGCATTCTTCAGCAATAAAAGGAAAAGCTTCTTATTTTACTTCTTATTTTCTTTTCTTTGGCTTGGCTTCGCGGACGAAGATTTATGGAGGGGGTAAATGTCCACGTCAGCTGCAGGCTCGTTTGTGGCTGACAAGTCCGATGCGGGACAGGCAGACACGGTTGCAGTGGTTGCAGGGGAAAATTGGTTGGTTGGGGTTGGGTGTTGGGTTTTTCCTCCTTTGCCTTTTGTCAGTGAGGTGGGCTCTGCGGTCTTCTTCAAAGGAGGTTGCTGCCCGCCAAACTGTGAGGCGCCAAGATGCACGGTTTGAGGCGATATCAGCCCACTGGCGGTGGTCAATGTGGCAGGCACCAAGAAATTTCTTTAGGCAGTCCTTGTACCTTTTCTTTGGTGCACCTCTGTCACGGTGGCCAGTGCAGAGCTCGCCATATAACACGATCTTGGGAAGGCGATGGTCCTCCATTCTGGAAACGTGACCCACCCAGCGCAGCTGGATCTTCAGCAGCGTGGACTCGATGCTGTCGACCTCTGCCATCTCGAGTACTTCGACGTTAGGGATGAAAGCGCTCCAATGAATGTTGAGGATGGAGCGGAGTCAACGCTGGTGGAAGCGTTCTAGGAGCCGTAGGTGATGCCGGTAGAGGACCCATGATTCGGAGCCAAACAGGAGTGTGGGTATGACAACGGCTCTGTATACACTTATCTTTGTGAGGTTTTTCAGTTGGTTGTTTTTTCCAGACTCTTTTGTGTAGTCTTCCAAAGGCGCTATTTGCCTTGGCGAGTCTGTTGTCTATCTCATTGTCGATCCTTGCATCTGATGAAATGGTGCAGCCGAGATAGGTAAACTGGTTGACTGTTTTGAGTTTTGTGTGCCCGATGGAGATGTGGGGGGGCTGGTAGTTGCTGGCAAAGAAGCGAGCTGCCCACCAGGCTCACCTTACAAAGCCGTCCTGTCCAGAGAAGAAACAAGCCTTCCGTCGCGCATGCAGCCATCTTCAGCGCAAACTCCGGGAGATCCAAAATGAGTGGTGGACTAGCCTTGCCAAACGAACCCAGCTCAGCATGGACATTGGCGACTTCAGGGGTTTCTATGAGGCTCTAAAGGCTGTGTACGGCCCCTCACCCCAAGTCCAAAGCCCGCTGCGCAGCTCAGACGGCAAAGTCCTCCTCAGCGACAAGATCTCTATCCTCAACCGATGGTCAGAACACTTCCAATTTCTTTTCAGTGCCAACCGCTCAGTCCAAGATTCCGCCCTGCTCCAGCTCCCTCAACAACCCCTAAGGCTAGAGCTGGATGAGGTCCTCACCCAGGATGAGACATATAAGGCAATCGAACAACTGAAAAGTGGCAAAGCAGCAGGTATGGATGGAATCCCCCCAGAGGTCTGGAAGGCTGGCGGCAAAACTCTGCATGCCGAACTGCATGAGTTTTTCAAGCTTTGTTGGGACCAAGGAAAACTGCCTCAGGACCTTCGTGATGCCACCATCATCACCCTGTACAAAAACAAAGGCGAGAAATCAGACTGCTCAAACTACAGGGGAATCACGCTGCTCTCCATTGCAGGCAAAATCTTCGCTAGGATTCTCCTAAATAGAATAATACCTAGTGTCGCCGAGAATATTCTCCCAGAATCACAGTGCGGCTTTCGCGCAAACAGAGGAACTACTGATATGGTCTTTGCTCTCAGACAGCTCCAAGAAAAGTGCAGAGAACAAAACAAAGGACTCTACATCACCTTTGTTGACCTCACCAAAGCCTTCGACACCGTGAGCAGGAAAGGGCTTTGGCAAATACTAGAGCGCATCGGATGCCCCCCAAAGTTCCTCAACATGATTATCCAACTGCACGAAAACCAACAAGGTCGGGTCAGATACAGCAATGAGCTCTCTGAACCCTTCTCCATTAACAATGGCGTGAAGCAAGGCTGTATTCTCGCACCAACCCTCTTTTCAATCTTCTTCAGCATGATGCTGAACCAAGCCATGAAAGACCTCAACAATGAAGACGCTGTTTACATCCGGTACCGCACGGATGGCAGTCTCTTCAATCTGAGGCGCCTGCAAGCTCACACCAAGACACAAGAGAAACTTGTCCGTGAACTACTCTTTGCAGACGATGCTGCTTTAGTTGCCCATTCAGAGCCAGCTCTTCAGCGCTTGACGTCCTGTTTTGCGGAAACTGCCAAAATGTTTGGCCTGGAAGTCAGCCTGAAGAAAACTGAGGTCCTCCATCAGCCAGCTCCCCACCATGACTTCTTATTTTACTCAACAACAAAATGATATTTACAGAGTGATTTCAAGATTAATACATAACAAGATATTCTTTTGTTGAGTACCAATAACATTTACTCTTATCCATGTCTATCTGCAGAAGGGTACCATCCATGCTTGATTTAAGAAGTAACATTTGCATTATATGGTACGCTAATGTACCTCCAACTGTCAATTTCCTTATGGTACACATTAACTCATTGCATCACAAATACTTGGCAACCAGAGCAGATCAGAGGCTGCTTTTGTGATAAGTGGCTTTCAAATCCTCAAACGTCTTAATGTCATTAAAGAAAGAAGTTGATTTGAGGCCAAAGACTTTTGACTGATACCTGGAAACTCAAACAAAATGTTGAGTTTTTAAAAAAAGATGATACAAGTTTTCGGTTCTGCTTGGCATTTGGGCTCAAGTGCATTGGGCTGGGCAGTGTCTTGTCACCAGGCCTGACATTATCCAACTCTGAGCAAATTTATGAGGAAAAACTAAATAAGGCTTTGCATCATTTTTCTGCCTTTTCAGTTTCAGGCACATTAGTAGCACATCATATCATTTATGTACTCAGGCTTGGACTAAGTACAAAGTGATTAGACTGGGTATCAGATTTATAACTTGGCAAATCTCTACGCAGCGGTGCTGGGAATTTTTTTTTAAAAAATTATTTAGGGAATCAGTACAGTAATAGGGTTCTTTTGGCCCACGAGTCCATATTGCCCAAATATACTCATGTACACAATTAACCTTTTAAACCTGGCATTCCTATGAAATCTGGGAGGAAACCCATGCAGACACATACGATCATAATCACAGGCTATTTCTCTGCCTTTTCCTAGGTTTCTCATTGAGCATCTTGAAGATGCATCTTGGAGATCTATCCTGGATCCATCATATTAATGCTAGCCAAGAAAGCGCTTCAAGTTCCTCAGGAGTTTGCAAAGGTTTGGAATGTAATTGAAAACCTTGGCAAACTTCTACAGATGTTTAATGGAAAGTTTGCTGACATGCTGCATCACGGCCTAATACTGAGAGGAGGGCTGGGGCGCGTAAAAGGTTAAAACCGGTGTTACTAATTCTTAGTTAATTTGTGCCTGTCTCTTTAAGAGAACAATTGTTTGTGTTACTACAGTGACTATGATGTAATAGGTTGTAATATCTGCCCAGGCTAATGGCTTCCCTCACATTCTACAAGATGTGAAGGAAGCGTGAGCATCAGAAATTTTTCTTTGAATTTGTGTATCTCTTTAAAAACATTTTATATCATTTGCATCTTCATATACTTTTTATATCTCTATTATACAGTAAATGCTTTATTATTCATCGTTATGAAAGTCTTAATGCGAAGTTATGCAAAAATGTTTATCCATTCTATCAACAAATTAAAACTACATAAAGTAACAGCCACAGAGTTTGAATTGTTGGGTTAAAGAAATCGAAATTTGGGATAATGCAGCTTACACTTTGGAAGACGATACTTTGAAATTAGGATATATTAGAATAAGGAAAGTGTCGTCAGAGGATGGTGGAACCAACAATACCTCTGAATGAAAAATCTTGCAAAATATAGTGGACTCAGCCCAGTACATCACAGGCAAAACTCTCACGATCATAAAAAATATCTGCATGGAAGGTTGCTGTCAGAGAGGAGCAGCAATTATCAAGGATCCACACAACCCAGGACATGTATTGTTCTTGCTGCTGCCAGATCCTCAGGATCTGTACGACTGGGTTCAGGAATAGTTGTTATTTGTCAACTATCAGACACCAAAACAATATATCCATTTAAAGACCAATGCAAGGACTTTAATTTTGCTCATGATTATTTCTGTATATTTATACTTCTGCATTTGCACAGATTGTTTACAATTCTTTGAGTATAGTTTACTGGTAATTAGAAATTCTGCCTGGCCCGCAGGAAAAGAATCCCAGGTAATATCTTTCTAATTTAGGACTCTGACAAAACATGAATTAGTTCGACTTCAAAAATTTTACACTTTTCACAAAATGGATCAATATCCACCTAGAAACTGGATAATTTAAGTTTAGACATACATTTTATGTATACCTTAAATTGTAATAAACAGTACCTGAAAAGGTTATATTAAGACCACACTCCCATTTTTAATCTTAGCCATTGGGGCCAATCTTAAATCCAAAAGATTACTAGAAATATGTGATAATAAATCCACCATGGATAAATTGTAGATTGAAAAAGTATGTCAGGTATATTTGAATTGGAGATTCGAGGAAAAGCATTCAATTTAGACAAAGTAATTCCTAACTTGCAAATATCTAAATAAATGTCTATTAGAAAACTTAAATTTAACTGACAATTGTTCAAAAGAAAAGTTACTTTGAATTAATAAATCTTTAATTTTTTTTTAATATCAAATCTGTACCATTCCTTAAAGCCTTCATCTAATACTGGTAGAAAAGGAGCTTTATCAGGACAGAGAATGGCCATTGGTTTGGCCCTGGGCCCTGGGGGTGGTAAGGGTGAGAGACCAGTGGGCCCATTCTATTTCCAATTTGTTCCCTCCCTGGTACATCTTGGATCCACTTTTTCAGGAACCCCACCATGTGTCTCCCCTCCTTGACCCTCACAAATTTTAACCATATTCCTCCTGCTGATGTTTTCTAATGTATCTATTTTCTCCCACATCCTTACCTATCCTTTTTTCTCTCTTATCCAGTCTGTCTTCCACTTTCTCAATTCTCTCTTCTGTTTCAGATACCCTTTCTGTCAAGTTATCCAGCCTTTCTTTGATTGCCCCCCCCTGTCCTGCTACTAGTGCCTTCAAAGTTATTTTCATCTGACCAATGGCCTCCAGTATGTCTCTGGCAAAAGGCACCAAGCCCTCTGCCCCCTTTATCTGTCCTTCATCTCCTTGAACTGTCCTGTCCTTCTTTTACTCCCTCATTCTTCCTCACTTTCCAACTCTTGGCCGCCTCGTCACTTTCACCAAATCCTCTCTGGCCGCGCTGCTCCTGGAGTTCTTCAGGCCCGATATCTCGAATGCTCTCTGATGCCTGAGACCCAACCTCTTCATGCCCGCCGGTTGGACTTTATTTTCTACTTTACTTTTTCTTCCAGCCTTTGGGGACCTTCTCTCCACTGCTGCCAGCGTCGCCGACCACTCCTCCTCAGCTCGGTTCCCAAAACCTCTGGTTCCTGAACTGTCTGCATCCAACAGCTCTCACGTCGCCGCTAATTCCACCTCAACTCCCCTTGCCTCTGGTCCCTGAATCTCCCGTGCCCAACAGCGCTCCCGTCACCGTTCACTCCTCCACGGCGCAGCCCGCTCGGGTCCACAAATCTCCAGTGCCCAATAGCATTTCTGTTGCTGCCCATGTCACCATCTACTCCTCCTTGATTAGGCCCCTGCGACCTCAGGCATCCACATTTCCTGCGCCCAACAGCACTCCTGCTGCTTCTGTTGCATCCTTCCCGCGTCACCGTCGAGATCCAACCTTATGGAGGCCATTGTGTTTCTCCTTCCCGGGCGAGTTTTGTTCCCTTGGAAAGCTTTGGGGCTCCACTGTTATTGCTGCCACTGCCTGTTTAGGTCCCAAGTCTGCCTCTCCACCTCATGGGGAGTCCTTTCCTCTATTCTGTTTCCCATTTTTTCTTTCCCTTCTCACTCTTTCTTCTATTCATATTCTTGGTGTCTTTCTTCTTTTTGGGGTCTTTTTTTATTTTAGGTGATCTTAAATCTATCCTTTATTCTCTTTTACTTGGGGAGCTCTTGGATCACCTTACAAGCCCCTCACTGCCATCTTGGATCCCCATTCCGGAGGCTTCTTCAAATATGTTGATAATCCAACCAGGAAGGGGCCACACAAGACCCTGTATTGGCAAATCAGCTCAGCCAGCTGATTGAAGTTTCAGTGGGGGAACATTTTGGAAATAGTGATCAGTTATGGACCAGGAGCAGCTTGGGCTTTGTAGAAAGGCCCTCAACAGGCTCAGAAGACAGCCATCGAGACCACCACTATCTAGCAAATGTTAGATCTATCACTAACAAAATGAATGAATTGAAACTACAGAATAGACTTCTTGATGACTGTTGTATTATGCCAATAACAGAGACATAGCTACATCCACTTATCCCAGATGCTGCTATTGAATTAACAGGATGGACAGCGTTCCACTGGGACAGAAATAAAGACACTGGTAAAAGTAAGGGGGTAAGGTTATGCACGTAGATGCTTAACAACTGGTACACAAATTCAGAAAACAATGACATCGTTTTCCAGGTTTGGAGTACTTGGCAGTTAAATGCAGACCTATTTAACCCCTACAGGAGCTTACTATTGTAATTGTTATTTGTATATCACTAGATGCTAATATGAACATAGCTTTGGGTTTTCTTCTCAAAGCTAATTAATTTAAAGTACAGTAAGGACCCGGAAGCAGCTTACATCATTGCTGGAAATTTCAACCATGCAGATATGAAAGCAGTTCTCCCAAAATTTGTGTGACTGGGGGAAAATAGGACTCTTGATAAAGTCTATTCAAGTATCAAGAAAGGTTTCAGGTCAATTTCGTTATCACATTTTGGCTGGTTGGATCACCTTTCTATACTTTTATTTCCAGCATACATTCTCCCTGAGCAGAAGGGCTCCACCCATTGTAAAAATTGTTACAACATGGTGAGAAAGAGCTTCCTTGCAGTTGCAGGATTGCTTTGAACAGCCCAACTGGGACATCTTAAGTAATGATTTGGAGTATTTAGATATTTAAAGAATTGTGCTGACAAACAGATCAGGGTGCATCACAATCAGAAGGTCTTGGATGACCAGGGAGGTTAAAATTTTTCTCAGGGACCATGATATTATTTTTAGGTCAGCAGATTATGTACTGCACAATGTGGCTAGAGCCACCTTGAGGAGATATATCAGGAAATGCTAAAGTGGCCTGTAGGAGGAGGATTGAACCACGGCGAATGTCGCAGAGCATCCAGCACTTCACCAATTATAAAACACTGTTGATGGTGATATTAGGCTGGTCAAGGATCTCAACCATTTTTTTTGCTTGATTTGAGGTGGAAGCAGAAGAGATGGATGTAACACACTCACTGGCCCCTAACGGTCATGTCCCCACAGGTGCTTAGATGGTATGCCAGGCAGGGTGTGCGAACCATCTCTCTGAGGTCTTCACGAAGATTTTCATCAGGTCCCTGTCAAAATCTATCATTCTGCCTTACCTAAAGGCTGCTGCAATCTGCCTAAGAAGGATATCAAGGGCCTCAATGATTATTGTCCGCTTGCTTTAACACCGGTTATTATGAAGTACTTTGTGGGGCTGGTTTTGCAGCACATTATAAAGCCAGTCTTACATCCAGCCTTAATCCATACCAGTTTGCTTACAGGGCTAATACGTCTACTGTGGATGCTATTGCCACTGTTCTCCACTTAGCATTGACCACTTAGAACAGGGATGCTATGTGAGAATGCTTTTTATAAACTTCAGTTCAGCTTTTAATATGGTTACTCCAGGCAGACTGGTTGGAAAACTTGCTGACTTAGGACTTTGTAGATCAATTTGTCTATGGATAAAGGACTTTTTAGCAAATCATTCCCAGACTGTAAAAATAGATGCTCATTATTCCCTCACTCTCACACTTAGCACTGGTTCCCTGCAGGGCTGTGTGTTGAGCCCAATATTGTACTCTCTTTATACCTTCAACTGTGCCTCCGATTATTCCTCTAGTACCATCATAAAATATGCAGATGACATGACTGTGGTTGGGCTCATTTCAAGGGGTGATGAATCAACCTTTAGAGACGAAATCCACACACTGTGTTGCTCAGAAAATAATCTGGTATTAAAGATGAAAGAGCTCGTAATGGATTTTAGGAGAAATAGTATGGCCCCAGCTCCATTGTATATTACGGGGACTGGGTGGAAAGAGTTATGAATTTCAAGCTTCTGGGAATGTATATGGCGGAGTATCTATCTTTGACTATTAATATCACCACTATAGTCAAGAAGGCACATCAACATCTCCATTTCCTGAGAATCCTTAGGAAAATTAATCTACAGAAGTTATTGATGTCCTTCCATTGCTACTCTATTGAAAGTGTGCTGACTTATTGTAGTCATGTGTGGTTTGCCAGCTGTACAGCAGCATATAAGAGGGATCTCCAAAGGGTTATCAATGCAGTTCAGAAGATCATGGGGCTTTCCTTGTCTCCTTTGGAGGATTTATTTTGATCTCACTGTATCAGGAAGGTAACTAATATTCTTAAGGACTCTGCTTATCTGGGCTATTATCTGTTTGACTTATTGCACTCAGGTAGACGATATAGGTCCATTAAATTATGGACAAACAGACTCAAGAACAGTTTTTATCCCAGAACCATTCGAAAATTAAACTCTGTCATTTAGTGTATTTGTATTCTGTATTGTTTTAATGTTGCTTTTTTTTTCTCTTTCTTGTTTTTATATGCTCTTGTATGTTGTATGGTACCGCGATTGTGCTTTTTAATTTTGTTGCGCTATCTTAAACGATGACAATAAAGTAATTACTAGTACTAAATTTGGAGAGGGTAAATTATGACATGATTAAACATGAGCTAGACAGAGTTAATTAGGAGGAGTTGTTTTAGGATCAACAGATTAGAGTCCAGGACTGGCTTGTTCCAGGGCAAAGGAAGGTAAGAATGGCAAGACAAGAGAATCTTGGATGATAAAAGAGATAATGTATTTAGTCAAGGAAAATAGATGCATAAGCAATGTTCAGGAAGCTGACAACCATGTGACAGGCCCTTGGGCTGCAGAATCAGGGTATTAGGAAGACCAAACTGGGCCAAAAGATGTTTTTGATAAGTAGGATAAAAGAAAATCCTAAAGTTTTTGATATTTGCATAAGAAACAAGAGGATGACGAGGGAAAGAAAAGGGCCACTCAAGGATAAAGAAGAGAACACATGCTTGGAGTCAGAGGACGTGGGCAAGGTACTAAATGAGTACAGGTACTTTGCATCAATGTTTACCAAGGAGAAGAACATAAATAGTAATAATGAGCATTCAATGCCAAGCCAAGGCTAGCTTAAAGAAGATAGAGGATAGCAATGGAACACTGTTAATTCAGACTGGAAGCCTGAGAGCAGACAGGGATTACTGTTTGGAATTCTGTTAAGTTACACATAGATAACTTGAATTAAAAGGTTGATAGGTGGGGTAGTAAGTTTCAAAATGATACAAATATTGACAGAGTTTTGGACAGTGCAGTGATTTATATAAAAAAAACCCCACCAGGATGTAGATCAGACATGGGTAGGGAAACATTATTTGATGTGTCATTTGAGATTATGCATTTTAGAACACAGAACATTACAGCACAGTATAGACCCTTCAGCACTTAATGTTGTGCTGACCTACATGGGTTAAATACAAAGGGAACGTATACAATTAAAAGTATTGATGCGCAAATGGATATGGGGGTCCAGTTCCAAATATAATTGAAAGTAGCTATATGAGGAGATAGGGTGATAAAGGTGGTCCATGGTTTGTTTGCTTTCATTGGGCAGGGCATTGAGTTCCAAGTAAGGAAGCAATGTTACAGCTTTATAAAACTTATGTAAAGCTGCACTTGGATATTGCATGTAATCCAGTTGCTCCATCACAGGAAAGACATGCAGGCTTTGGAAAGGGTACAGAAGAAGTTTATAATGATGTTGCTTGGTTTAGAGTACACATGTAATGGGAAGAGACGGAACAAACGGGATGTTTTTCTGCAATGTAGAAGCTTGAAGGACAATCTGGTGGAGGTGGATAAAATCATAAGAGGTATTTATAGTCAGAACCTTTTCACTTCGGCAAATGCATCACACACAAGTGGTTATGCATTGAAGGTCGGTTGGAGAAAGTTTAAGAAAGATGTGTTGAGCAAATATTTTTAAAGGGATCAGATGTTTAGAATTGGCTGCCAGGAGCAGGGTGGAAGCAGATATCACATAGCATTTAAGAGATTTCTGGATTGATACATGGATATGAAGGAGGATGGACACAAGAGTTTGATTTGGTCATCATGTTTGGTACAGATATGTGGGCCAAAGGGTCTGTTCCTGTGCTTTACTTACTGTTTCAAGTTGGTCAAGGGATAAATACTGCTAGGGGCCAATTACTCACTGGACAAAATAGTGCTCAATCAAATAGTTGCACCTCCAGCAACATAGGAATTCCCCAATATGGGTCTCTCTTTCCTCTATTGTGAGATTCACTAGGAGTGTTGCTTAAATAGGGCTCAAAGAATTATCGAGGAATTTTCCCATCTAGCACACAGCATCTTTGACCTAAGACCATCAGGAATTGAGGATTAGTAAGAACATCTCCTCTACAATCTCTCAGTACCATAGCACCACAGGGCTGCATTCTTAACCTCCTGCTCTACACCGATGACAGAGTGGCTCAGTACTACAGTAACACCATCTACAAATTTGCTGACAATGCCATGGTTGTGGGTTGTATAAAAGGGGTGAGTCAGCATTGAAAACATGGCTGAATGGTGTACCAACAACCTCACTCTCAATGTTACCCAGCTAACATGCAAGTACTCCAAGGAATTTGGAAGGCAAATGCTATGTTGGCCTTCATGACAGGAAGCTATTCAGGAGGGTAGGTGACTGTGCAATTATTTGATGGCCATGGTGAGAATACCTGTATAATTCTGCTAACTTTATCTGAAGAAATTCTCACCATAGAGGTATTGCAAAGAAAATTCACCGAACTATTTCCTGACGGTGAATTTTCCATTTAAGGTGAGAGTAAACCAGGTCTATTCTCTGTAGTTTAAGGCAGAGATTTAACATCATTAAAACTTACACCATTCTTACAGTTTGATTCTTGGAGGTAATTTCCTTGGTTGAGACACTAAAGCTCAGGGTCCATGCCTCAGGATAAGGGGAGGTTATTTCCAATAGATTTGAGGATATATTTCTTGAATTGGATAGTGACGGGTTGAAATTTTCTCGTCAAAAGCTGTGGAGGTACAAGCACCAGTTTCATTCAAACAAAAATATACAGATTTCAGGATATGAAGACAATCAAGAGGCAAAAAGATTGCACAAGTAAATGACAGTACGGTAGAATATCATCTATTGTCTTAATAAATGGCACAAGTTTCTTTTAAGGCCAGACAGCCTATTCCTGTTCCCTATTCTTGTATTCATCCAAGATGACTTCCAACAAATAAGAAGGCATAGTTAGAATTGGGGTTAGTGCAGTGCTATTACTGTGCCAGCGTCCCAGGTTCAAATCCGGTGCTGCCAATCAAGTTTGTACATTCTCTCCATGATCTGCATGGTTTCCTCCCACCCTCCAAAAACAATGGACTGATTTGCAGGTTAAATTGTGTATTGGGGAGGCATGGGCTGCTGGGCCAGAAGGGCCTATTACCGTGACATTATTCTACATATAAAAAAATTAAAATAGGCTGCAACTCAGATCAAAAATAAAGGATTTTCATTTAAACAAAGTCCATACTGGCTGAATAATGATATTCATTTTTTTTTGACTTGTCATATAACTTAAGTTAAAAAAAGGTCAGACTCAAGATTCTCTCCTTCATTTCTTTTTTTCTATTACAATGACAACTTCAATTGTACAATTTAGACTGGACAAGAAAATGATTACCTTTGCTGCTAATTTTCACCTGGTCTCATTTTCATATTGTCCTTTTCTGCATCAATTATTAGGTTCATGATTATGGGGACTATGTCAGAATCAAAAAAATATTACAAGCCCACAGACTCCCAGAGTCATCTTAAATATTCCTCCACTCAACCAGATTCTTGAGGCCTTCTATTCATTTGAGAGGAGCAGCAATCAAGATACTTAGCAATCCTATTTTGTTTGACACAAAGTATTTTCACACAGAAATTTCTGGGGTGTTTTCTTTTGTCCTTAACTGTGGCTTTCCCTCTACCCATTGGAGATTCAGATTTCTCTCAACGCCATCTTGTATATTTTCAGCAGCTTTGTTCTCAACCACTTTCTCAGCCTGACAAGGATAGTGTCCCTTGTCCTCTCCTTCCATCCCATCAGCCTCAAATTTTTTTTTGTTCTCAATGAGACTCCATACATCAATCTCTTCTCATAGGAAATTTATATCCAAGAGATAGAACAACTGTCCTTTAATGTTGTAATTTCCCAACATTCTGGGATCCAAATATTTCTTGCAGTAAAACAGCAATTCAATTCTGCTTATATCAATTTAATATATTGTATTTGGTGTTTATTTGTGGGTTTTTTTTTCGACAATGTGGGAATAAAACCCAGATTGGGTGACCACTTTGCAGAAACCACTTCAATTCACAAGGTTGACAAGTTTCCAGTTGTCCCCCATTTTAATCTTCTGTTCCACTATTACCCAGGTCTGGTTTCGAACAAAGTAAATGCAAATACAAGGATCTGCACCTGGTCAACCATCCAAATTCTTTGCAACCCACAGAAGTCAATACTGTTGTAACATTTTCAAACAGCAAACTTTTACTGTGCCAGATTCAGATTTATTGCCATGACATCACATACAACCCTGAGATCCTTTTTCCTGCATGCAAGGTAGAATTACCACTTAAATACACAATGTATATATGTAAACAAAGAAATATAAGCAACCATGCAATACAGAGAGGAAAGAAAAAATTAATTGCCAAAAAATGAATGAGTCTCTGATTGATTTTCTTGTTGAGGAGTCTGATGGTGGAGGAGTAGCAGCTGTTCCTGAACCTGGCATTGCAAGTCTTGTGACATCGATATCTCTTTTCTGATGGCACAGTGAGAACAGAGTGCATGTTGGGTGATGTGGATCCTTGACTATTGCTGCTGCTCTCCGACAGCAGCATTCCCTGTAGATGTTCCGGATGATTTTACCTGTGATATCTATTTCCTTTTGCAGGGCTCTTACACTCAGGAGTATTGGTGTCCCCACACTAGACCATGATGCAGCCTGTCACCATACATCTGTAGAAATGTGCCAGGGTTTCCGATGCCTTACCAAACTTCCACAAACTCCTAAGTAGAGGCACTGATGTGCTTTCTTCACGATGCCATTAGTGTGTTTGGTCCAGGAAAGGCCCTTTGAGATACTGACTCCAAGAACTTAAATTTGTTCACCATCTCCACCTCTGATCCCCCATTGATCACGGAATTATACACATCTGGCTGGTTTTCCCTTCCTGAAGTTTTGATGACATGTAGTGTGAGGTTGTTGTACGATTCAGCAAAGTTTTAAATCTCCCTTCTGTATGCTGATTCATCACCTCGTTTTATACAACCCACTACCATGGCATCATCAGCAAATTTGGAGATGGAGTTGTCATACCGAGCTACAGTCATCGGTGTAAAGTGAGTAGGATAAGGCCTGTGGTGCTCTGATACTGAATGAGATTGCAGACCTCTAACATTATTATTTTTTTTTTAAAACAAACATCTGTACAGTATTTAAATTATTTTAGTGATTTCCAGCACTTAGTTTTGTTTTGCAAAACAAAATGGTGGTTCAGAAAACTTTAAAACCCAAAGTAGTTCAAATATATAACTTGGAACTTCAATGATAACAGAATGGACAAAATGTGTAGCAGCATCTTTACCCAGTAATATCTTAATTTTCACATAATTGAGGAAAGTATGTGTACCAAGATAAAGAGTTCATCTTTAAAAAATGGAAAAAAATGTCAGAGAACAGATTATAAAATGGAAAAAAAATTAATTACAGAAAACATTCCTTGGAAAAACAAGCAATAAGCAGGTTACCGTGTGGAGGATCAGAGGCAGAACAAGAGAGAAACGTATAAATTTTGAAAAGATTTCCTTCACAGTTGGCAGATTAAGAAATTGGCAACCCCCCCCCCTCCCCCGCTGTTCTTTAGATCTTGACTAACCACTGTAGAATAAATAGCTAAAACAAGATCAGGTTAACAGTACACATCTTGCAGTGCACAAGACCTTTGTCAGTGGAACTTATACTCACGACTTTCCAGATGTCTCAGAGGATAGGACCTGTCACGGAGCCAACTATGGGAGGGAGGAGCGGGGCAGGGGGTGGGGGTGGATGAGCTACCGTTTCTCATGGACAGACTTTGGCGAAGTTAATTGTGCAAATGGAACCAAACAAATACACAGAATCCATTTACACCCAGCAGAGCTACGCTGGTAGCAGGGCCTCCAGACACCAATGAGTTGACTCATTGAGTACACGGTGCCCACCACAGCCTCACGTCACTCACCAGCCTTCCTGGGCCAAAGCTAGGCCCACGTCCGCCATCTTCACCAGGTCGCTTCTTGCACAAACGTAGCCAAACAGGTGCACAAAAAGACAGGCTGCCAGTCACAACAGTCTGTCCAAGAACAACAGGCGACCTTCATATTAAAAGCCAGTGAGCTGCAGGATGACCATACAGGCCTCAACTCGCCGACCTGCCCCAAAACTCTTCGCAGACACGTCATCACGCACAAGCGCCAACGGCCACGACAGGAACACTGTGGTGATTGAGAGTCCTATTACCCAATCAGCTCCAAGAGCCTGATCTCTTACCTCCAATCAGCGTTCCCATCGGCGGCACGAGGAGGAGGGAAAGATATGGATGGTCGTCGGTATCTTTGCTCGTCTTGTGGAAAATGGATTTGTTTGGATTTGCGAAGGAGCGTCCTTATCAATGTGCTTTGTTTCTGTGCTATTCTCCATCCCATCTGTGGAGTTTGACTCAGTTTGAGAAAATAACACAGCAATTTTCGACAAAAAACAATTGTGGTGAAAGTTTCTCAACTTTTGTTTTCATCATTTTGGGTTTGCCTTAACTTCTGCAGGTGAGTATAATTATTCTGAAGCTCTGGCATTTTTCTTTTTGATGATTCACTTCTCAGCCTTTTGGTTGAGTTCAGTTTTATTGGTACATTTTATCAATTAGTGGCATTCTCATCCATTTCATAGATTTGGATGTCACCAGTTCTGCCTTGATTGGCCTAATTTTTGATACATCTTCAAGATTTCTTTATTGTCATTGCAAATAAAAACAGTGTAATGTTACACAAAATTGCCTTTAGTCTGTCATAAGGCAGATTCGTCATCAGCAGAAACTGCCGGACGCATCTTACAGTCAGAGAAAGAGAAGCAGAGATCTCCCTCCCCCCGAATCAGCAGGCTATTTCAAATTGCCTTGTAAAATGGTGTTAACCAGGCAATTTATTTGGTTAAAGACCCTGGGATTGGACTATTTGAAAGGTTTGAACCGGGCAAGGTAGGTCAAAATCCACCCTGGTCCATGACCTGGCTTGGAGATCACGCTCTCCTGACCATTGATTGCTTGACTGTTGAGGTCAAGGCCATCAAGTTTCTTGGTGTGCACCTGTTGGAAAACCTCACCTGGATCTTTAATACCAGCTCCACAGCCAAGAAAGCCCATCAGTGCCTCTACTTCCTGTGAAAGCTGAGAAAAGTCCATCTCCCATCCTCCCTCCTCACTACATCCTACAGATGATGTATTGAGATTATCCTATGCAAATGTATCACTGCCTAGTTTGGAAACTGTACCACCTCGGTCTGCAAGACCCTGCAGAGGATAGTGAGGTCAGTGGAAAATTTCATTGGGCTACCTCTTCGTAGCATGGAGGACATCTACTACATTTGATGCAGGCAGAAACCAATGAACATTGTGAAAGACTCCCAACATTCTGGCAAGAGGTACCAAAGCACTCAGGCCTTTGCATCCAGAGTGGGAAACAGCTTTTCCCCCAAGCCATTAGGCTCCTAAACTCCCAGTACAGAACTGGACATAGTATTCCAAGTGTGGTCTAACCACAGTTTTGTAGGACTGCATCATTACCTCGTGGCTCTTAAACTCAATCCCTCAGTTTATGAAAGCTAACTTTCATAAACTTTCTTAACTACCCTGTCTACCTGTGAGGCAACTTTCAGGGTTCTCTGGTCATGGAGTCCCCAGATCCCTCTATTCTTCCACACAACCAAGAATCCTACTGTTAACTTTGTACTCTGCCTTGGAGTTTGTCCTTCCAAAGTACACCATCTCACCCTTCTCCAGATTGAATTTCATCTGCTGCTTCTCAGCCCAGCTCTGTCCCTCTGCAATCTTCTGCAATCTTCCTCACTATCTACAACACCACCAAATTTTGTGTTGTCTGCAAACATTCCAATCCACCCTTCTACCTCCTTATCCAAGTTGTTAATTTTAAAAAAAGTCACAAAAAGCAGAAGTCCCAGACCCGATCTCTGTGGGACATCACTAGTCACAGCCATCCAATCAGAATGTACTCCCTGCACCACAACCCACTTGTAATTCTTAACTTAATTATTAATCCACGTGGGCAATCTTCCCTAAATCCCATGCCTTTTGATTTTCTGAATAAGCCTACTATGTGGAACCTTGTCAAATGCCTTACTAAAATCCATGTAGACCACATCAACTGCACTACCCTCATCAATATGTCTGGTCACCTCGTCAAAGAACTATCAGGCTTGTGAGACATGATCTGCCCTTCACAAAGCCATGCTGACTGTCCTTGATTAGACCATGTTTCTCTAAATGCCCATAGATCCTATCACTAAGAATCCTTTCCAACAGCTTGCCTATGAAAGACGCAAGGCTCACTGGTCTATAGTTACTTGGACTATCACCACTACCTTTTTTTGAACAAGGGGACAACTTTTGCCACCCTCAAATCCTCTGGTACCATTCCTGTGGATAAGAAAGAAACAAAAATCCCATCTTTTCTCTTAATATCATTATGCTCTGGAACATTAACTTCATCCATATTGTCCTCAAGTCATCAAGGTCTCTCCTTTGGTGAATATTGAAGAGAGGTATTAATTGAGGACCTCACCCACTTCAACAGTCTCCAGGTAAATCATTCCATCTTTATCTGTACTCGGTCCTACCATCATTCCTGTCATCCTTCTGTTCTTCAAATCATGTAGAATGCCTTTGGGTTTTCCTTAACCGTACTCACCAAGGCTTTCTCATATCTCCTTTTTGCTCTTCTTAGCCCCCTCTTAAGCTCCTTGCTACCCTATATTCCTCAAGAGACCTATCTGATCCTTGCTGCTTAAACTTCATGAAGGCAGCCTTCTTCCACCTGACTAGATTTCCCATGGTTTCTTCACCGTACCAGTCTTCTTCTTATTTACTGTGACAAATTTATCCCTAACATCCTGCAAGAGATCCCTAAATATTGACCACATTTCCCTGCAAAAATGGCATCCCAATTCACACCCACAAGTTCTAGCCTTATGGCCTCATAATTTGCCCTTCCCCAATTAAATATTTTCCTGTCCTCTCTGATTAACCTTGTTCATGTTAATGCTAAAGGCCAGGCAGCAGTTGTCACTGACCCCAAATGTTCAGCCACTGAGAGATCTGTGACCTGCCCAGGTTCATTACCTTATACTATAGCTAAAATCGTATTCCCCCAAGTTGGTTTGTCAACGTACAATGACAGGAATCCGTCATGGACACACTTAACAAACTGTGCCTGTCTAAACCTTTTGTACTAAGCAGGTGCCAGTCAATATGATGGAAGTTGAAGTCACCCATGATAACAACCCTGTTATTTTTGCTCCTTTCCAAAATCTGCTTCCCAATCTAGTCCTCAGTATCCCTGCTGCTACCAGGGGGCCAATAGATACTCCCAGGAGAGTAACTGCTCCCTGTTCCTAACTTCCACCCATACTGACTTAAAAGAGGATCCTGGTACATTACTCACCCTTTCTGTAGCTGTGATAGTATCCTTGGCCAGTCATGCCACCCCTTCTTTCCCCCACCAATCCCTTTTAAAATACTGATATCCAGAATATTCAGAATCCATTCCTGCCCTCGTGCCAGCCACAACATCATAGTTCTATGTATGTGTTCAAGCTCTCAGATCATCACTCTTATTTGTCATGCTTCTTGCATTCAAGCTCTTCTACCTTACTACTTTTATACCCTATATTCTGCTTTTCCTTCCTCAAAGCCTCTCTGAATGATAGATCTAGTTTTACTCCATGCATTTCTTCCACTGACCAATCACTCTGGGTCCCCTCTCCCTTGGAAACTAGTTTAAACCCTTCCAAACCACACCAGCAAACCTCAAGAATATTGATCCCCTTCAAGTTCAGGTGCAAGCCATCCAATCTGAACAGGTCCCACCTTCCCCAGAGAAATCTCATTGATCTAAAAATCTAAAACCCTGACTCCTGCACTAACTCCTCAGCGAAGCATTCATATGCCATCTCCTCCAATCTTTACTGCTACTATCACGTGGCACTGGCAGCAATCCTGAGAATGCTACTCTTGAGGCCCTATTCTTTAGCCTTCTGCCTAACTCCCTAAACTCACTCTTCAGGACCTCATCCCTCTTCCTACCTATGTGGTTGGTACCAATGTGTACCACAATGGCTGGCTGCTTTCCCCCTCATACCAGAATGCCATAGATCCGATCAGGGACATCCTGGACCCTGGCACCCGGGAGGTAACATACAATGTGGTTGTCTTTCTCACACCCACGGAATCTCCTTCTGCTCCCCTAACTATAGAGTTCCCAATGACTAAAGCTCTCCTCTTTTCCATCTTACCCTTCTGCACCACAGGGCCATTCTCAGTGCCGGAGCCCTTGCCACTGTGGCTCCCTACTTTAAGGTCATTCCCTTAAAGTATCCAGGGCAATATACTTATTTTTTAAAAACTTTAAAAAAATTTTTCATTTGCATCAAACGTATTCATCTTGAATAATACATTACAATAGAAGTGATGCAAAATGATACATAATTTTGATTTTATCCCCCCCCCACAAAAAGAAAGAAAAGAAAGAAAGCAGAAAAGAAAAAAATGGAGTGGATTTTTTAAAAGAGATTATATAAACCAACATATTAAAACATATCCAAATATGTAAATCATATGTTTTAAATCAGTTCTGAATGTTAAATTTCAATATATATGAATCCTAATTAATCATGTATCTATTAAGAATCTCATATCTCTTACATCATCCAATTTGAATTCTGTGTTAAATCAATTCTCTAAAGTAAAATAAAACATCAATGTAATCAATATAACTCCATTCATAAACATATTTTTAATAATAATAGAACTCCCTCTATGGCATTAAGGAAATATAGCACCACCCCCACCCCCCCATCATACGAGATGTGGCTCATTGCCACAAACAAGCCCTTAAACGGCGATTGACGGACTCCAGCACCTTTCACCTTCCAAATATTACATCAAAGTCTCTAATTTACTAGTCCATTGCCCTATTCCAAATAGTTCTTTCTCATTTACTCTGCCTATTAAAAGGCAAAGTTTCCACCAAATCTGATTTGATTACGGCTGTGGTCTGAGAGTTCTATGTGCTTTTCAATTTCAATTGGACCTCTTGTATTTTAAATCAATTCTAAATATTAAATTGCAATATATCTATTAATAATCCTAATTAATCATATATCCATTAAAAATCTCACATCTCTCCAACATCCAATTTAAATTCATTATTGAATAAATTCTTTAAAGTAAAATAATACATCAATACAACTCCATTCATAGATCTATATAATAATGGAACTTCCTCCCCACCCCATTGGTGCAAAGGAAAAAAGCACCACCCCCCAACTATTGTACAGGATGTGGCTCATTGCCACAAACGAGCTTATGAACACCAGCTGATGGGCTCCCTCACCTCTCAGGTATGACATCAAAACAGTGTATCTAATTTACTAGTCCATTGTTGTCTCATTGCAAATAATTCCTTTACATTTACTCAGTCGAAGGTAAAGTTTTCACAAAATTTGATGCCTGTTTGTAATCTATAAAAAAATTATTTTTGCCATCTGGTAATACATTCTTCATCGTTGCTGGATAACATAATGTAAACTTGTATCCCTCTTCCCAAAGACTTCTCTTGACTTCATTAAACTGTCTCCTCTTAGCCAACAGCTGTGTAGTAATATCCGGGTAAAAGTAAACCTTTGAACCATGTATTCAAGTGGACTTTTCTTTATTCTTACTTTTTTTGCTGCTTAGGCTAGAATCTTTTCCTTGTCTCAATATTTTGAACACTTAATTACTCTAGAGCACACATGTCAAACTCTGGCCCGCGGGCCAAATTTGGCCCGCGATATAATTATATTTGGCCCGCAAGATCATATTAAATATATATTAGAGTTGGCCTGCTGGCCGCCGCGCCAGTATAGCGCATGCACACTGAAGGTGAAAATGAAGACTCCGGAGGTGTGGAGGGATCTCAGAGTCCCGAATCCCGGGGATCGGAGCGCCGCACTCAGCCCGCCCGGCTCCCGGACACACAGACGCGGCTGGAGTTGGGGACGATCCTCGCTGGGTCTGCGCTTCAGCAGCGACGCCGGACCGAACGTCTCGTTGGCGATGCCTTCCCCCTCGCTCCGTGCACGGCGGACCCTGCCTCCCGCTCCTTTTGTTGGAGACGAGCCTGGCGCCGTGAGATCGCAGTTTAATCCCTCTCCAACCATGGGAGGGGGGGTGGGAGCAACGCGCTCTTCTCAGCCAATTCCTCCACCGCTCCGGACGCCGGCGTTTCAACGGGGGGTTCGGGTGCCTTCATCAGGCGACCGACCTGTTGGTCCAAGACAAGGGGAGAGCGTACAAACTCCATACAGACAGCACCTGAACTCGGGTGAACGTGGAGCTGCGACCCCACATTCCACATCAGGACTGTGTGTAAGATTGGGAGCAGTGAGACGGAAGCTTATTTTGTTCCAGTGATTTAAGCCTTTCTTGGGGTGGGGGGGGGGGTGTCCTTCTCTGACCACTTGCCTAACAATTAACCTAATCAGATGTGGAGTTACCACAATACAACAGTTCTCAACCTTTTTCTTTCCACTCGTGTCCCTTTGCCATTGGTGCTCTGTGATTAGTAAGGGATTGCTTAAGGTGGTCTGTGGGTGGAAAGAAAAAGTTTGAAGACCACTGCTTTAATCATCCCTCATTGACTCGTCATGTGCACGGCTTCAGAACGCTAAAGGAAATGGGCCAATGACAATGAAAGAGTTTATCCAAAACTATTATTAAACATTTATTTTAATAAGAAAAAGTTTAACATTACATATGTTGAAAGAAGAGAAAACATGCAGATGTTGTTGAAAATTTTCAATAAATGTTTAGTTTGGCCCTCTACTTAGTCCAAGTTTTTAATTTTGGCCCTCCGTGAATTTGAGTTTGACACCCCTGCCCTAGAGTGAGGTTTCTCATTTGATTACAGTTGTGGTGTGAGATCTCTATGTGCTTTTTCAATTTCAATTGGACCTTCAAATTGATTTACCCCCAGAACGTGATATATCCATCCTTGAAGAAACTGAATCATGTCATGTTTTTCTTCTCCTTCCTCCAAGCCAACAATCTTTATGTTTCTCCTACTAAAATTTTCTATCTTGCCAATTTTTTTCAGAATTTATCTTCCTCTTAACAATTTCTTCCTTAACTTCAGACTCCAAATTTTTCAGCTTCTTTTTTATGTTTACCCTTTTCATAAACTTTCAGAATATTCTGATTTTCCTCATTCTGTTGTTCTTGTACACCCATCATATTTGTTGATAACTGCTTGTATTTTTCATTCATATCTTTAACCTCAGATCTTAAATAATCTATTTCTTTCCACATCATTTTGATATAATCCCACATTTCCCATACCATCTGTTGCCATTCACCATCAGAGTTCTTTTTATCCTTTTGTATAGCCTTAGTTTTATATTTAACTTGTTTAATATCTTCATAGACTGAAGCAACCTCTCCAAATCTTGTCTGTCCTGGTTTTACAGCATTTGCTAATTCACTACTGAAATCATTCATCTCACTCGAATTCGACACTCTGACCTTGCTTAAAGAATCTGTTTGCTTTGGCCTGACGTCATCTTTGCCAGCTGAAAGGCTAGTCACACTCGCTGCTACTCCCAGCAACTCAACTCTGATGGGTCTTGGTTTTTCACTCCAGATCTGGGATTTCTCTGCATCAGAGGCCTCTTTTCATATCCAGGAACAACACCTTCATCAGCTCCAGCAACAAATCCTTTCTTCAGAGGCATTTTAAAAAGTAAATGGACTATTCTTATCTTCTTCCTTCGAATTTTAATCTCTGTTTACTTTAGCTAAGTAATCATTTTCTTCGATTTTCCCCGGAGTTTTAGGATCCCACGTCCTACTTTCTCTGTGTCACATGGCTCCCTGAGTATACTTATTATTCAGGGGGATGGCCACAGGAGTGCTCTGCACTACTTGCCTGCTCACCTTCCCCTCTCTGTCTGTCACCCAACTACCTGCTTCTGGCAGCCTAGGTGTGACTGCCTCCCTGTAGCTCTGATCTATGACCGCTTAATTCTCCCTTATGAGCCAAAGGTCTTCTTGCTGATGCTCCTAACATGGCCTTCCAGTTTGCCTATGTGCATGCACTTCTGGCAGATGTGCCTCTCTGGGAGAGGGGAGTTCACTCAGGACTGCCACATCTCACATGAGAGACACATCACTGTCTCAGGCGTCATTTTAAACACTCTAACTATGCCCTCACTGAGTAAAGGAAGAATGTACAAGTACGTAGCCTCATGAGGCAAAGCCTTAACTCTCTGCTCTCACTCTGGCTGTTTCCACTATTTAAAGTTAGCCTGCACCATTTCAGTGCAATGTGGGTACAGCAGGGAATTCGTTAACTGGAAGAATGATTAAATTGTCACTAGAAAAACTAGGCCTCTAGATTTTTAGATGCTGCAGAGATGGTCTAAGTGAATGAATTGGAAACAAATGACAGCTTCCATTCTCATTAATTGATTTCTGCATATCTGGTTGAAAGGTGCACCGAGTACAGTGGTTCTCAACCTTTTTCTTTCCACTAACACACCACTTTAAGTAATCCCAATGCCATCAGTCCTCTGTGATTAGTAAGGGATTGCTTAAGGTGGTATGTGAGTGGGAAAGGAAGGTTGAGAATCATTGCTCGAGATCCAATTGTTACTGAAATATTTTGCTTAAGAAAAATTGTCATTGGCTCATTTCCTTTGGAGTTAGGAAACTGTGCACATAGGTATGATTAAAACAGTGGTTTTCAAACTTTTTCTTTCCAACCACATACCACCTTAAGCAATCCCTTAATAATCACAGTGCACCTATGGCATAGGGAATACTTAGTGGTATGTGAGTGGAAAGAAAGAGATTGAGAACCACTGTTCTAGTCATTTAAAACGGTGGTTGAGATACAAAACAGCTTTTGGTTTCAACATAATCTGTAGCTAAAATAATGAAAATTTATGTGGAATCTTTTTTCAAAACCTCACTCATTTTAAGTTTGCTCACGGATTTAATGGTTAAAAATGGAATGTTGAGAACTAATTTTTACTGTAATGACCAGTAATTTGCAGTGATCTTCCCTTGAAAATATTTTCATTTATCTTATGCTGAACTTGAGACCAACATTCTGCACCAGCTTGGCCAAATTCTTAAACCAGCACCATTGGCTTTCTAGACATAAACCTAGTCAAATGATGGTGAAAGGGGTGGGGAGGGGACCAGAAACTTCTGAAGAAACTGACATTCAGCTAACCTATGCTGTCTTGCATAACTGGATGCTGAGGCTGTGAAAGACACTGAATTATTCCAAAAATATTCAAACAATCAAATGTTAAGAGTAAAAAAAAAAGTATAATTGCATTTAAAAGCAATAAAAACAATCTAAAATAATGTTGTTAGAAAAAGAAAACACTGGAAATGTTCACTTAATTGAGTGAAGAGAGGGTGAACCATGACAGAGCTGAGCAGAGTGTTGGGACAACTAATCCAGGAATGCATAACAATGATGGGCTGCTGGTTGAAGCAGGGCGAGAGGCGAGTTTATGACTGGATCGGGCAATGTGAGAACATTTAGGGTGACAAGCCAGTGGATCTCCAGGGAAATTTCAGCCTTTGTTTTAACCAGATAAACTTTTTTTTTTGTAATACTGGAGGATGAATTTGTGGAATATAAACAAGAGGTTTTTCCGGATCAATTCAGAAGTGGTTTCAAGTACATTTGGAAAGATTGAAAAGAATGTGGGCAAAAAGCAGGCAGCTGGGAGTATCCCAGGTGGGTAGATTGGTTGGCATAGACAAGTTGGGCTGTAGGCTGAAGATGTGAAGGGTGATGACCTGATGAATAGGGTGACCTTCTTGAACAGAATATGGCAAGCAGGGAAAATAGGAAATAGACCGCGTAATTTGGATATATTGTGAAGAGCTAGGGACCAGGTTGCAGGACATGGGAATGGGTTTACATGGATCTGAAAGGAATATGGCAGTGAAGGCACAAGAGGGCTTGAAAGGAATATGGCCGCATCCTGCTCAAGCAGACTGGACAGAGCACTGGGACAACTAACCCAGGAATACGTAACAGTGATGGGGTGCTGGGTAAAGCAGGGCGAGAAGTCATTTTGTTAATGGATCGCGCAGTGTGAGAATGTTCAGGGTGACAAGCTGGTAGATCTCAAGGGAGATTTCAATCTTTGTATAAACAAGATAAACTTTTTTTGTAATGTTAGAGGATAAATTTGTGGACTATAGATAAGAAGCTTTTGATCTATTCAGGTGGAGTTTGAAGTACATTTGGACAGATGCATTAATAGGAAAGATTAGAGGAATGTGGGCAGAAAGTAACTTGGTTGCCATGGACAATTTGGGGTGTAGGGTCTGTTTCTATGCTGCCTAACTTTTATGACCTATCAAGCTCTTGAATTCCACCTCCCCCGACCCCATCCCCACAAAGACCCTAACCAGAAACTACTTCATGGCCACTAAAGCAAAATTTTTTAAAAAGTGGAAGAAAGTTTTGGGGAGATGCCTAGATATGTAAATTATGTTCAGCAACTTCACTGGATTTCATTTGTAATGCCCAACACTGCAATCACTACTAAAACTATTAACATACTTGCAGGAAGCAGTCAGGTACTGGAGAGGACCTGCGCACACCTGTATAGTTGTGGTCGATTAAAGGCAGTCATTATGGCCTTGTACAAGGCAGGGTATGTCTTCCCAATTTTTTAAGGTGGTTGAAAGGCTAAGGCAGTGGATGTTGGTTTCATGGACTAGTAAGGCATTTGCCAAGGTCCCTTATGTTAGGTTGATCCAGCAGATACAGATGCATGGCATCCATGGTGAATTGATAGTTTGGATTTAGAATTGGCTGGCTCATTGGAAGACAGCAGAGTGGTCGAAGGCTCTTCTTCTAGCTCAAGGTCTGTAACCATGATGTTCCATAGGGACCAGTGTTGGGGCCCCTGTTGTTTGAGACTTGAATTAAAATGTAGAAGGGTGGGTTAGCAAGTTTCCAGATGATACAAAGATTGGCAGAGTTGTGGATTATGAAGAGTACTATGAAAGGATACAAGATCTGTTATAGAAATGTGCAGAGAAATTGCAGACAATTTAATCTGGGTATATGTGAGGTACTGCACCTTGGGAAGTCAAATGTAAGGCAAAGCAGCAATTGAGAGACGCAAAAACAGATAAAATTAAATTCAAAATTTATTAACAATTGTCAATAATAGAATTAACTCAATAAACTTAACACCCAAACATAAGCCTTTATGGCAAAAATATACTAACAATAGATATTTATATTATGTATGTGGGGGAAAAAATCCCCAGACCATTACAGTCCAAGCCCAAAATGCTCCAAAAGAAAAATCCTAAAATAAAACCTCATCAGTCACGCAGTCAGTCACTCTGAAGAATAGTCCACAGAATTTGGTCTCCAGTTGTTGATTTCTTCGTTGTGCACAGGTCTTTCAGTTGGACGTGGAGAGAGATGACGGTTATCACTGCAGACTTGCGACTTTGGCAGGGGAACATGAGAGACTTTCCTGAGTTTTCTAATGTAATAACGATCACCTTTAATTTCTTAACAAAGGGAATTTTCACCCAGTGACCTCTTAGTCACTAAAAATAAGTCTGTACCTCAAAATCCTTTTAGGGTTTCCAAATGAACTTCTGTCACATGAGTCTTCTCCTCTGAAACTCTGTCTTGAGTTCTCAAGTGACTTCTACCACATGAAGTCCTCCTCTTGAAAGGGGACTGGAAAAGCACAGGTCAGGCATCCACAAACAAAGCAATTCAGTGTCTCTTATTCCAACTGAAGCTGCTGGGTGTGCATTGACAGACAATTCCTCACAGCAGTTCTGGCACTCATAAATGAAGCAACTCAGCCTCCTGCTGGGCACCCACACACAGACCAACTGTCTGACTAGCTGCCCTCCAACTAACTGTCGTCTTTCTGATAGTTTAAATTCAGGGCGCTGGGATCTTCAGCTGCCCCAGCACATGCTTTCTGCTCTCCTGATTGGTGGAGAGGGCATGCTGTCTACAAGTCTACCAGCTTCAGAGCAGGGCTCTTGCACTCCTGATAGTTGTCAATTCACCCAGTGCGTGGCTCTCACAATCCAAGGAGCTGTTCGCTTTCTCTGCACGCTGCTTCAGTGCTTCCTACAGTGCGTGCTGCTGTCTCACCCATTGCATATCAGTCCTATCCCTGGTCTGAAAATAAAGCTGTCCAGAGAGAAGTTCTTGAATGGGTGGCAGGTCTGGTGGTGGAAGAGATTGCAAAAGTAGCATTTAGGAGGATCGTGGATAGATTCAGGAGTATGAAGGGAATGACAGGGCATCTATCATGTGCAAACAACAGAATTTTCATTTGATTTGGAAAACGTGTTCGGCAAGTGGCTTGATCATGTGCTCTACTATTCTGTGTTCTAAGAAGTTAACCAAACTTGCACTGAATGAATGCCTTTGCCGTTCAGAGAAGTTTTCTTGTCTATTTATCTCATTTTTCTATAAAGTGTTTCAATTGTCTCAGATAAATAACTGTTTTAACAAAAAGTTATTGTCTGATATCTTTTAAGAGCACTACAGGTCATTTGATTTGTTGAATTGTTATCCTGGATAAAATAATTTAGATAGAAAAATAAAACACTTATGCAAGAACTAAAGTTGTGGAAACCCAATGACATACCTGGATTTTGTTGTGCATTATATTGAATGTTTTCTCTTCTTGTGGTAGTCAATCAAATAACTGATCAGGCATCTTTGGCAGTAGACCACAAGGATAAAGACTAGGAAATCGAACAATCACGGCTGAAGTCAGAGCTTATTGATCAAATCAGTCACCTCAATAAATTATGTTTTAGGCCTGATAAACAGTCCAAGGAATGTTTATAGGCAGCAACTATCAATTGAGTTAGTGATCTGCAAATTGATAATAGCTTAAGTGACTGGAGAATGGAATCATTTGATTTACAAGAGTGGGAGCGCATTGATAGTATCTGAAGAAAACACACTTCACAACAGCTACAATGTTAAAAGCTCCTTGTCAACTGTCTTGTTTTCAATCAAAACATCAAATGTAGGGACTTTTTTTTGTGATGAAAATAAAATTTCTCTTCTCACTATAAAGCTGATATTTGGCCCAAAACTGAAAATTGTTCTTTCTCCCTGGAGAAGTCAACTGGAGACAAATGTGTATTTGAACCATATACTCCTTTTAATTAATATTCAAACCATTTTAAGTTGCAATTGCAAAGAATGTTTCCTGATAATACTATGGGTTGTTTCTTGAACAGAGGCAAGAATATTTCATCACATGCCTATCAATGAATGGACAGATAGCAAAACAAATGAAGAATGAAAACAAATTTTTCTGAATGCAATATTTGAATGGAGGGAACCATTCATTTGATAAGACAGTACCTATGGAAAGAGGAAAAGAACTGAAACATTAATATTCATTGATTTCTATAAACAATGCAAATCATGTCACCCTATTTTCACTGTCAACATATGTAAATCCCAGGCACATGGAGGCCAATTGGAGAAACTAAACTTGATGATTTACTGTTCCGACCTGGTGTTGGATTAATCTCCATTTATTTTCACGGGCATTCTCAACCTGGAAAATAGCAACATTTAATAATATGATCCATTTGTGAATGTTTTCATGTATTTTTTAATTCATTTAATTTTTTTCTTCAATTAAATGTTATACTTATTACCCAGGTGGTGGAGATTCTGGATGAGAGTGGAAACTGTGAAGGATACACAACAGCTGTGTCTGGGCCTAAATGATATAACCTGCTACAAAACAAATCCAGTGCAGGAGGAGACAGCAAAGCTTTCTCCCAGATTAACTCAAATCCTTCTAGGCCTGATTTGGCTACCAGAACAAGGAAGAATGACTGTGCACCCCATGTCCCCTGATGTTCCTCTACTTCCAGTATCTGAAAATGATGTACAAGCTATCTGCAGGAGACTGAATTGAAGGAAAGCATTCTGTCTGGACAGAGTATCTGGCTGAGAACTGAAAACCTATGCTGACTAACTGGGTATCTTCAACATCTCACCTGTTTAAAACAGGCCTCAATTATACCAGTGCCTAAAAAGAGTAAGTAACCTACCTCAATGACTGCTGACCAATAGCACTCATATCCAAAGGGATGAAGGGTTTTGAGAGGGTGGTGTAGTATATCAGCTCCTGTCTGACCAGTTACTTGGATCCATTCCAATTACAATAGGTCAACAACAGATGCCATCTCACTGGCTCTGCACAAAACCCTGGAACACCTGAACAACAAAGATGCACATCAGGATGCTCTTTATCAATGTGAGTTCAGCATTCAACCCCCTCATCCCCTTAAATTTGACCAACAAACTCCAAGATCTGGTTCTTAGTTCCCCACTGTGTAATTGTATCCTGGATTTCCTTACCTCCAGACCCCAATCAGTGTGTATTGGTAAGAACATCGCCTCCACAATCTTCATCAGCACCACAGGGCTCCCTTCTCTACTTGCTTTACCCCTTTGACTGTACAGCTTGGCATGACAACATCATATACAAATTTGCTGATGATACTATGGTAGTGGGCTGTAGAAGAGGGGGTAATGAATCAGCATTCAAAGGGTAGATTGAAGACTTGGAAAAATAATGTACAAAGAACAGCCTCGACCTCAATGTCACTAAAACCAAGAAGCTGATTGTAGACTTTTGGAAAGGATAACCAGAGGAATATGATCCAATAAGATGGCAAGTGTGAGAAAATTTAAATTCCTGGGAATCGCTATTACAGAGGACCTTTTCTGGCCCCAACGCATGAATATTAGTGTGAAGAAAGCACATCAGTGCCTCTACTTCCTCAGGAGTTTGCAGAGGTTTGGTATGACATCAAAAGCTTTCTCAAAATTCTACAGATGTGCAGTGGAATGTGTGCTGACTGGCTTCATCATGGCTTGGTATGGTGGTATCAATGCTTCTGAGCGGAAAGCCCTGCAAAAGATAGTGGACACAGCCCAGTACATCACTGGCAAAATTCTCTTCACCATCAAGAACACCTCCATGGAATGCTGCTGTCGGATCCACATCACACAGGACATGCTCTGTTCTCACTTCTGCTATCAAGAAAGAAGTGCTACAAGACTCATCCAAACATGTTCATTAACAGTTGCTACCCTTCTCCCCCCATAAGACTCCTAAACAACAAAATCATTCAGAGACTTCTCGAAGGACTCTTACTTTGCAAATTAATTTTCATGTAATATTTTCTTCTGTATTGTACAGTTTGTTTATATTTCTTTCTTTGTTTACATTTCTCTCTTTTATATAGGTATCTTTTTCTTGAGTACAGTTTGCACTACTGATAAGTTGAAATTCTGCCTGGCCTGCAGGAAAAAAAGATCTCAGGGTTATATGTGATGTCATGATGTCTGATAATAAATCTGAACTTTGAACTTTATTTTTTAATTGCATCATTTAATATAGTTGCAGGTGCCATGGGCAGGGAAATCAGGCTGCATGGGAGATTCAGAATGATTGAGCCTATTATTTAAGTAAATGCCATCAAATTAAGTGAATGAGCACAGGCAACAGAATTCATGAAATAGAAGGTTTCCAAAATATATTTGCATCTTCTGATAATTTTGGATTTATTCCTTGCATTCCTTTGGAGAGGAAATTTCTTGCACAATAGATGCATGAGTAGATGTTTAAAGTTTTATTTACTAGAAATTAATTGAATATTTTATAAAACCTAAAATTGATCATCTGCAGAAAATAGCAAATGGAGAAACTGGATATAACAAACACACACACATGATGAGCACAAGATTTGAATGTTTAAGAAAAATATACAAAGATGATTTTCACCTGCACTTGTGGCTTTAGTCAGTAAAATGAACTGACATTTTATGAGAGAAAGACAGTGATACTTGAAGCTGAATCTTTTCATTGAATAAATAAAAACTCCTAAAGACTAAAACATAACAAGGGATACAAAACAGTTATGCTTCCTGAAATCAATTTTAAACACTTGGAGAATGGATCATGCAATATTGTTTTCAATTATTTCCAATAACTGAAATATGTTGACACCACCACCCATGACAATAAAAAAACTGCAAATGCTAGAAAACCAAAACACAAAATGATGTAAGTATTCAGCAGGAGATGCATCTGTGGGAAGAGAAACGGAGCTAACCAATCAACCTGTGAAAGTTGTAACTAGATATTTGTGTTGTTGATTAAATCCAAATTGTTCATTAACTTTATAACAGCCCAGAGAAGCTGTTATAAGGACACTGAGGACATGATTCACTATGTTAATAAAGAAAGGATGTTTGCATTTATTTAGGTTGATCCATGGCACATAGATTTAAAGTGGAGGGCGTTTCAATGCATGTGATCAATGTGTCTACGTATAGCACAGACCATACATTCTCTTTATTTTGACTTCATTTAGTATTTTTTCAATAAAAATAAACAGACTTTTACAGAATAAGTAGTCTAATAATAAAACAAACCCATCCCCTCCCCCTCCCACAACAGATCCCTAAAGTGAAGCATTAAATATAAACAAAAACATTCAGTAATTTACAATATTACTAAATACATATTCTTCATATATGGTGTCCTCGTCGGGTTGCTGTTCATTGTGTACAACTCAGCATACCAGCAACACATACCAAACTCAGGGATCTGGGACTTTGTCCATCTGCAATTGGATGTGATGAAGGTTAGTACTTTCAAATTCTTGATAGTTCATATTTCAGAAGACCTTTTCTGAAGCCAACACAGTGAGGACACCATGAAGAAGGTACACTAATGTCTCTACTTTTTAAGATTGAAGAGATTTTGCATGTCATCAAACTTCCAAGCTTGCACTGAAAAAAAAAATAGTGATTGTAACACAGCCTGGTTCTGCCTTGGAATTCAGATGGTAACAAACATAACCAAGTCCACCTCAGGTTTTTAACCTCCCATTCATTGAAGACAGCTATGTGAAGTGCTCCCACAAAAAGGCAGTCAACATCAAAGGACCTCTATCATCCTGGTCATAACTTATTCTTTTTCCTTTTAAAATATCATTATTTTATAAAAGAAACCTACACACAGACTAATCCAATATATATGGGATGAAATATAAGAAAAAACCCCAGATCATTTGTATTTCTTAAATATGCATAGTATAAATTGTGTGAACCCTTCTTAATCAAATCCATTTTCAAAACATTTAAAAAAAACAAAACCCTATTAATCAAATCCATTTTCAAAACATTAAAAAAAAACAAAACCCTATTAACCTTCCTTTAAAGAAGGTTAACTTGCATAATATTTAATATGCATAAGAAACAAAAGCCGACATTTGGAAACCAGACAACGCTGCTCAGGAGCATCAAACATTCTAATTGTTTATGGTAGTACTTCATGAAAAGGCCCACACAACTTATTTTCACTGCCTCCCCAGGCCAGCACTTCTAATTTTAAGAATACACTGTAGTTTCTTTCCAGTGGCTATCAAGCTTCCGATAAGGGACCCCCCCCCCCCCCCCCTATTACACCATTGATGGATTGCTCCAACACCAGAAAAGTAGTGTCTGCACAATAGGAATTACACTTTGATTCCTTGCTGTTTAATGACTGAATATGACGTATCTTTTGTATTTAAAAAGAATCTACACTATACTATTGTAAAAATACAATGCTGAAGAAACTCAGCAAGTCAAATTGCTTTTACTTCAATCGCGGTGTCTGCAGACTTTCGTACTTTACTCATGTACGCTATTGTAATTGCTTTTTTCATGAAGTAATTTTCGGCTTCTGCAAATAAAAAATAATTGGTGCACATGGACATATTACAAGAAACATTCTCATCAGGATTATTTCCAATTCATGCTCTTTGACAGATGGACGCCTGTCTTGAAACAGTTCGCTCGTGAATACTGCTACGCTCCCAAAATTGTTGCCGTTTAATATAAAGCCCCCCGTCAACGCTGGCACCGAAACCTCCAAAGGAGAGACGGAGTGGCTGAGCAGTGACGTCAGGAGGAAGGACCCGCTGACGTTGCACGAATCGTCACGTATCGCGTGTTCTCTAATTGGTTCGGGCGGGATATTCATTCTAAAATTTAAAAAAAACCCGCCAACTCGGTGTTGGCCCTGGAGTGATGAGAGTTTCTTGTCGTTGAACGACTGGAGAGGTCGCCTGCCCTGGGAACCGCATTAATTGACGTTCCGGCGCGGGCCGGCCGGCCGCCTTGCCCCTGTGCACGGTGCGGCTGGTGAGAGTGACAGGCGATTATCGAGAAGAGTCGACATGGAGCGTCATCATGGCCAGAGGAGACCCTCTCCTCCACGCAGTGATAAAATCCAGCGCAAGAAGCTATTGGGAAGTTCGGACAAAGAGGCTGCCCTCGCGTCTCAACGTGAAGAACCAGAGGGAAGAACCAAATTTGTAAGTGTGGTCTGTCGAAAAAGTTTTCTTCTTGTTAGGAGTTTCCGGAAAAGCTTGTGAGTTCGTTCTGGCATTTAGGCACTGCCAGAACCGTCCCAGACACCTTCCTTATATGAATTGTCTTGACTCTTGTTTATTTGCATTTCTGTGTTTTGTTTTCCTGCAAAGTATTAACGAACAAGGTTATTCTTCAGAGATTCAAGTCTGTCTAACAAAGCGGATAAAGTTGAAAATGTTTTGGGACGTTGGAAAGAAATGGTATGAAGATTTGAAGATGGAATTGTTGAGCACGTGGTTTAAATAAATACGCCAACTAAAGGATTTAAGGTCATTAAACTGGGGAGAGAATCAGGACATGCATGTCAAAACTCGAGTCGAAGGCTGGGTTACGTTTTGCTTTCCTTTAATGGAGGTATGGGAAATCATTTTTACTTGTGCTGGAGTCATGACTCAGTCGGGTCTCTGGGGAGCTGGATGCTCTAGGCTAGGAGCTGCAGGAAAGATCAAAGAACAGAACAGCCTTCTCGTCAAACTCATCAAACCCCTGTTTTGCGCACTTTCGCTGAACTCATTACGTTCTGTCATGTTCCTTCCATGCCCTCCAACCTCATTGTGTCGATGCCCTGCATTGCCTGGTTCTATCTCCTACCCAAGCCAGGGCAGCAGCAATTATCAAAGACCCACACCATCCAGCACACGCTCTGTTTTCGCTGCTGTCATCAGGAAAGATTCCGCAAGGTTCAGGGACAGCTGCTACCCCTCCATCATCAGACTCCTCAAAGACCAAGTCAACCAGGGACTATTTAAGGACTCTTACTTGTGCACTTTGTTGATTTTTGTTCTCTCTGTATTCCCCAGTCAGTTTATTCACATTTGTAATCTGTTTACAGTTCTTTTATTTACGTTTTTATCCTGTGTACTGTTTATTTTTTTGTGCTATCAATTAGTGGTAATTATGCCATGCCTGCAGGAAAATAAAATGTCTGGGTTGCTTGAGATGATATGTGTGCACTCTGACAGTAAATAAATCTGAGATTCATAAATCCAATGTCCTGGTAGACCCATTTTTTGACCCATGTGCTCCTGCCACACAGAATTGTATCCACTTACCTCAACCCCTATCCAGTCCCTCCTTACCAACATCCGTGATACTCCATCTGTCCTCTATCATTTCAACAACTTCAAATTCCCTGAAAATGACCACCTTATATTCACCATGGACATCCATTCACTCATACCAAAGGTCTCAAAGCCCTTCGTTTCTTCCTTGATAACAGACCGAACCAGTTCCCCCTCCAGCACTTTCCTCCGGCTAGAAGAACATGTACTCACCCTCAATAATTTCTTCTTTGATCCATCCCCCTTTCTCCAAATCAAACGAATAGCCTTGGGTCCCATCTATGCCTACTTTTTGTTGGCAACATGGAGCAATCCATGTGACAAGCTTACACAGGCAAAGCTGCTCAACCCTTCCTCCGCTTCATTGACGACTACATTGAGATTGCTTTATGCTCCCATGGTGAATTTCTTGATTTTATTTTCTTGGCTGCCAACTTCTACCCTGACCTCAAATTCACATAGCCATCTCAAGCAACACTTCCCCTTTCTCGATCTCTCTCTTCATTTCTATCTCAGGAGACAAGCTCTTGATAAGACATTTTCTATAAACGCACCACCTCCCAGATGTACCTCAGCACCTCTCATGCCTTGTCCCCTTGAAGAGTTATTTTCCTTTTTTCTCAACTCCTTCATTCCCCTTGCATCTGCTCCCATGACAAGGTCTTCCATGCCAGATCATCCAAGATGGCCTCCTCCTTTTTAAAAAAAAAACAACCTCCTTTTTAAAAAAAAAACATGGTTTCCCCTTGTCTACCATCGACTCAGTCCTCTTTCACATATCCTCTGCAACCTGCACATCTCCTCTGGCATTCTCTGCCCTCACCAATCACTTCACATCCAATATATTCTCCACCATTTCTGCAACTATTACTATGTGATCCCACCACCAGACATATCTTCCCCTTTCCTCACCTTTTCACAGGGACTGCTCCCTCCATGACTGCCTCGTCCACTTCTCTCTTCCCATTAATTACCCCCTTGGCACCAATGCATGTGAATGGAGGGATGCAACACTTGTACAACACCTCCTCCCTCATCACCGTTCAGGGCTCCATACAGTCCTTTGGAGTGAAGCAATACCTCACTTGTGAATCTGCAGGGTCATGACTGCATCCAATGCTCCAGTTGTGGTCTCCTTTACATTGGAGACATTGGTCACAGACTGTGAGATTGCTGTGTCGATCACCTTGCTCTGTGTGCCTCAATATTGGGAATTTCCCAGTGACAACCCATTTCATTTCCCTTCCCCATTCCCATGCCAAAGTGCCTATTTCATGGTCTAATGCACTGCCAGGATGAGTCCTTCCACAAAGTGGAAAAACAACATTTGGTATTCCATCTCAAGCCCTCTAACCAGATGGCATTAATATTGACTTCTCTGGTTTACATTAGCCTCTCTTGTCCACCTCCCCATCTCTATTTTCCTTTTCTCTAGCTCTGTCTCTCTCCTCTTGTCTCCTTTCTCCAGCTCTACATTCACAGAGCCACTGCCTCCCCTGATCAATTCTCACCATTCTTCTCCTACCCATGTCCAATTATCACCCTTTGTCTTGTTGGTCTGCACCCCTCTCTCTGCACTTTTTTTTCCTTCTTTCCAGACTTTTAATTCAGGAACCTGCCTGCTTTAACTCGTACCTTGAAGAAGGGCCCAGGCTTGAAATGTCAGTTGTACATCTTTACCTCCTATTGGCACTGCAATACCTGCTGATTTCCTCCAGCAATTGTTTTTATTACAGAACAGCCATTGAGGTGCTGAACATGAGGATGTAAAACAAGATTGGTAGTATGGGAAAGGTATTAGCATTCATAGAAGAAGGTTGCGTGGTTGGGTAGTGCTTAATACAACGTTGCTACAGTGCCAGCTGCAATCTCCTCTCAACTTGCAGGGGTCTCCTCAGGGTGCGTCATTTACTCCCACTCTCCAAAATGCATAGGGTTGGTAGATTGATTGGGTGAAATTGTGCTGCATGAGTTTCACAGGCCAGAAGGGCCTTCTACCCTGCTGTGACTTTAAAACATTGGCTGATTGGCAGAAGTCAAAGTTGTACCTGTGAATGTATCACTCAAAGAAAGTTTTGGGGAGTTTACTCAAATATATGCTCATGTCATTGCCTAATGATAATAAATCTACCTCTTTGGGCTTTGCTCCCCAAAGTGTCTGTAGTGGCTGTTGGTGGACCATCTCTGCAGCAGATAGCCCTGACTTATCCTGTGGTGTTATCCACGTTTTAAACAATGCTAGGGGTAGGACTTTTTAGCCAATTTTAGTCCAGTTTCCTCAGTCATTTTTAGTTTTTTTTAATGTTTAATTTGCACATTCCACTATTCCTGTTGCTTGGGGTTAATGGGAGTAGTGGAACCAGTGTCAGATCCCCAATTCCTTATTCAATTCTTCATTTATCTTGGCTACAAAGTGAGGATCATTATCTGAACTCAGTGCCTCAGGCAGTCCATAGCAGGGAATTATTTCCCTTAAAATTTTAAGCTAATATTAAATTTTAAGCAGTAAAACAAAATCTTAACTAAGTCTTGAAATACAAAGAAAAATGACTAATTATAAAGAGGAAAATTGGGCTCCTGTCAAGAGACTGATGGCATGGTGTCTCTTTACCTAAAATGTGGGCGCCTCCATGTCTGCAGTGAGGTATTTACAGTAAGATCATTGTCATTCCCTCCTTGCCAATGTGGGCATCATTGTGCATGTTATCAAGTAACAAAGATATCAAGTACTGTACACGTTTGGCTGGCTGGCATAATCTTATAACCGAGTATTTGTCTGCAAAACTTGCTGTTTGCATTTTTCTTTTGGTTTATCTTGTCTCTGTTGCTGAGTTGCTGCTTTTCAATGCACTCAGAAATCGTTTGATGTTGTTAAATTTCAAGTTAACCACTTATTGATTGCATTACCTTTGATGGTTTGCAGGAGCACTTGGTTAACATGATTGAGGCTAAAGAGTCCTCAGATTAAAGAAAATTAGTATTTAGGTCCTCATGATGCATATTCAATGATTATCAAGTATTGTCCTACTTCAAACACATAGTCACCGGGTTGGAGGAGGGGCACCTATTTTCCAACAATGGGTTCCTCGGATACCTCTGCGTCTCTTTCATCTGTAAATGTTGGGCTGACAGTGCTTTGGTCTTCGTACTGCCGTGACTCCCTCCTGAGGCACCCCAAAGTTGTTTGGCTACATCTCTCTGGCTGTCAGTACCAGTCTGCGAAAGTTACCAAAACACAGTTCTGGTTTTAACTTTTCACCTCTTCCCTAGACACTGAATTCCAAAAAAGTTCTAAAAAGTTTAAGTTTTCAATATTCTAAGAGTTTATAAGGGAGTTTATTATTATTTTAAATCTGTGTGTCAAACCAATAAGGACACAAGGTGATTTGAATTGGGCAACAGCAAGGTGTGCACTAATTAATGACTGGACCTCAACTTTGACAGATGATGTGACTTCGGAATAGGTTTCAGATGGGGATGACGTGTAGGGAGGCCATGCCTCCTCTTTTTTTAAAAAAATTTTTTATTTTTCACATTGACCATGATACATACTTTTTCCTTTTCAAATATATACAGTGCCATTTTCTCCCCCCCCCCCATCCCACCCTCCTTACCTCCCCTCCCACTCCCCCCCCCCCGTCCACTTAAAGTACAAAATCTAGGATACATTAAACCAGTCAAACAATGTTGTCATTCAATAAAAATAAACAAGAAATTCCACTGAGTCAATTCTTTTCATTTTCTTCTCCTTTCGTTAATTTAGGTAGTGAATGTCCCCGGTAGGTTTTCTCTATTGTGTTTCATGTAAGGCTCCCATATTTGTTCAAATATTTCAATATTATTTCTTAAACTATATGTTATTTTTTGTAATGGAATACATTTATTCATTTCTATATACCATTGTTGTATTTTCAAATTATCTTCCAATTTCCAGGTTGACATAATACATTTTTTTGCTATGGCTAGAGCTATCATAACAAATCTTTTTTGTGCACCATCCAAATCAATTCCAAATTCTTTGTTTTTATGTTACTTAGGAGGAAGATCTCTGGATTTTTTGCTATATTATTTTCTGTAATTTTATTTAATATTTGGTTTAGATCTTCCCAAAATTTTTCTACTTTCTCACATGTCCAGATTGCATGAATTGTTGTTCCCATTTTTTTTAAACATCGAAAACATCTATCAGATACTGTTGGGTCCCATTTATTTAACTTTTGAGGTGTAATGTATAGCCTGTGTATCCAGTTATATTGTATCATACGTAACCTCGTATTTATTGTATTTCTCATCGTTCCAGAACATAACTTCTCCAATGTTTCCTTTTTTATCTTTATATTTAAATCTTGTTCCCATTTTTGTTTAGTTTTACCATTTGTTTCCTCATTCTCCTTTTCTTGCAGTTTAATATACATATTTGTTATAAATCTTTTGATTATCATTGTATCTGTAATCACATATTCAAAGTTACTTCCCTCTGGTAAACTCAGACTGCTTCCTAATTTGTCCTTCAAGTAGGATCTCAATTGGTAATATGCCAGCACTGTATCTTGAGTTATATTGTATTTATCTTTCATTTGTTCAAAGGATAATAATCTATTTCCTGAAAAACAATTTTCTATTCTTTTGATCCCTTTTTTCTCCCATTCTCTCAAGGAAAGATTATCTATTGTAAAAGGGAGTAACTTATTTTGCGTCAATATTAGTTTTGGTAATTGATAATTTGTTTTATTCCTTTCTACATGAATCTTTTTTCCAAATATTGAGTAGATGATGTAATACTGGAGAACTCCTACGTTGTACCAATTTTTCATCCCATTTATATAATATGTGTTCAGGTATCTTTTCCCCTATTTTATCTAATTCTAATCTAGTCCAATCTGGCTTTTCCCTTGTTTGATAAAAATCTGATAGGTATCTTAATTGTGCAGCTCTATAATAATTTTTAAAGTTTGGCAGTTGTAAGCCTCCTTGTTTATGCAATTCTGTTAATTTATCTAGTGCTATCCTCGGTTTCCCCCCTTTCCATAAAAATTTCCTTATTATTTTCTTTAACTCCTTGAAGAATTTCTCTGTCAAGTCTATTGGCAATGCCTGAAATAGGTATAATATCCTTGGGAAATGTTCATTTTAATAGTTTATCCTTCCTATTCGTGTTAATGATAAATCTTTCCAATGCTCTAAATTGTCCTGTAATTTTTTCATTAGTGGATAATAATTGAGTTTATATAGTTGGCCAAGATTTTTATTTATTTGAAAACCTAGGTATCTTATTGCTTGCATTTGCCATCTGAATGGTGATTCCTTCTTAAATTTTGAGAAATTCGCATTATTCATTGGCATTGCTTCACTTTTATTTACGTTAATCTTGTAACCCGACACTTCTCCATATTCCTTCAATTTCTTATATAATTCTTTTATTGATAGTTCTGGTTCTGTTAAGTATACTATAACATCATCCGCAAATAAACTGATTTTATATTCCTTGTCTTTTATTTTTATCCCTTTTATATTATTTTCTGTTCTTATCAATTCTGCTAGTGGTTCTATAGCTAACGCGAACAATAAGGGTGATAGTGGGCATCCCTGCCGTGTTGACCTGCTTAAGTTAAATTGCTTTGATATATATCCATTTACTGTCACTTTCGCCAATGGCCCCTTATATAATGCTTTAATCCAATTAATATACTTCTCTGGTAAACTGAATTTTTGCAATACTTTGAATAAATAATTCCATTCTACTCTGTCAAAGGCCGGCCATGCCTCCTCTACACGCAAGAGCCTCAGCAGAATATTGACAGGATCATCGCCAGTAACCTTGCCTTGCCTGCCTCACTCTTCTCAGGCAGAGCAGTTGCTTTTGGGCTTTCCTTTCAAGTGAGGAGATGTTGTATGTCCAACACCATCACTTCTTGACTGAACTTCCAAGCTATTAAGGTGCTTTAGTGGGTGGTTGTCTCTGGTTCCTCCTGAAGTTCACAATCATGTCCTTTGTCTTGTCCATGTTGAGACTCTGGTTGTTATTCTCACACCATTTCGTGAGGGTTTCCACTTCTTCTCTGTGGTACAACTCATGTTGTTGCTGATGAGGCCAACTACTGTCGTATCATCTACAAACCTGATGATTCTATTGGAGGTGGATTTGGTGTTGCAGTTGTGGGTTCGTGGCATGAACAAAAGTGGGGTAAGCACACAGCCCTGAGTACTCAGCTTGGTGTTCTGTTGCCAACCTAGACCGACACTAGTCCTTCCATGAGGAAGTCCAGGATCCAGTTACAGAGAGGGTTTTTAAGTACCAGCAAGGACAGATTGTTCACAAGCCTTTGGGCATGATTATATAAAATGCAGAGCTGATGTTAATGAAAAGCAGCCTGGCATAGGAGGTGTCATTGTCCCACTGGGACAGGATGGAGTGGAGGGACAAGATGAAAATATCATTAGTGGAATGGTTCTGTCTCTAGGTGAATTGGAATCCACTGTCTTTGGGAGGTGTGCTATGTTGTGTTCCATCACCAGACCTGGAAACATTTCGTCATGGTGGTCAGTGCCACTGGGCGGCAGTCATTACAGCCTTTTACTTTCATACACTTTGGCCCTGGAACAATGATGGCCATCTTGAAACTTGCATAGATGTTGATATGCTGCAGATATCCATAAGGACCTCTGACAGTTGGTCTGCAAAGTCCTTCAGTATCTGACCTGGCCTGTTATCTGGTCTCTGCCCTGTATGGGTTCACCTTGAATAGGGTTCTCTTCCCTTTGGCAGCAGATATGCACGGGGGCCCATCCATCAGGAACACGGTGCTTTTTTCAGCTTCAGGGCAGCATGGTGGTTCGTGCAATGCCTTTACAGAGCCAGTGATTGTGTTTGGACTGAGGTTCGAGCCCCCACTGTACAGCATTTGTAGTTTCTCCTTGTGTGTGCGTGAGTTTTTTCTGGGGGTTTGGTTTCCTCTCATCGTTCAAAGCGTAATGGGGGTGTAGGTTATTGGGGTTTAAATTGGGTGGCATGGATTCGTGGGCTGAAATGGCCTGGTAATGCGCTGTATGTCTAAATTAATAAAAAATCTAAAACATTGTTAAAAATTAAATTATTTTTTTTAAAAAAAACCTGATCTCATCAAACTGTGTGCACGCGATGTTGGGTGTGTCAAAAAGGAAAGTGTCGTTGTCTTTGACTCGCAAGATTGACTTTGTTGTTGTTTTAATTCCTGGAACATGCCCCTTAAGTCGTCACTGTTGCATTGTTGATCATGGATTCTCTGTGTGTAACAACGCTTTGCTTTTTGGATTGCATGGGAGAGTTGAGCCTTGGCTGATCTTCGTTCCATCTTTTCTCCTGTCATGAAGGCAGCATTACAAGCTTTGAAGTGCATGGACCTCTGCGTTCAACCTTGGTTTTTGGTTAGCTCTGGTTGTGAAGCATTTGATATCCTCTATGCATTTGCTAACATAGCCAGTCACTGAGCTTGTGTGCTTCTTGATGTTTACCTGACCGTTTTAGGTGACTTCTCCCTGAAACAGCTCCAGTCCCCAGTCCTAAAGCAGTCCTGTAGTGCTGCTATCTCCACTCTCACCACCCCCCTTCTCCCACCATGTCCTGAATTTCCTGTGAACTGGCTTTGTTTTGTTATCGATTTCTATGCTGGTTTAGCAGGACTGGTAAGTGATCCAAGTAACCAAGGTGGCAGTGAGAAACAGCCCTGTATGTTCTTGGGATATTGGTGTACACCAAATCTTGGGTGTTCTCTCCCATGGTAATGAAGTTGACACGCTGTTGGTACCATGGTAGTACAGTTTCAGGTTGGCATGGATTAAGTTGCCAGCTACAAAGAGGGTGAGTTTCTTGGCTTCACAGATGGCACCATAAAGCTCCATTGTTTCGCCCTCATTTGCCAAAGGTGAAATATAAACTGTGGCAATCAGTGTAGCTGAAAATTCCCTGGGCACGTAGAAGGGTCTCCATTTCGCCATCAGGTTCTCTATCTCTGCTCAGCTGAAGTTTTTTATAAACACAGATATTTGTGCATCGGTTCCCACGGATACAAGGACACAGATCCCTTCTGAAGTTTAGCTTCAAGCAGCAGCATCTCTGTTTTCCCCTGAAGAGGATTAGGCTATCAATCTGGATCGCTTAGTCTGTAATGGAGTCCTGAGCTACATTTCTGTAATAACCAGGGAACTGCAGCCTTGCAGTTATTTCTGGTTCAAATGCAGGCTAAAGTAATCAATTTTCTTTACCAGCGATCTCATATTTGCGAATAAGATGATCGGGAGTGTGGGTTTGAATGGCTTAACTCTGTTTAACCCCAATGCTGCCCTGCTTGCTGCCCTTCTGCTTTCTTGCACAGTGCTTCTGACAACCTCCTAGCAGTCCAGTCCTTGGATTACTGCTATCTGGTTCTCTTCCTTCAGAAGTGAAAACAGCTCAGTGACTTAACAATCTGATCCTCTAGTTTGAAAGTCTGGTTCATATTTCTTAGTTTCTCTGTGGTTACATGATCATACACAAAACAGGGTTGGGGATTTATAGTTTGGGTTCATGTGGGTCCCACAGGTTAAGAACCAGATGAAAGTGGAGATACAAAGCACACATTTATTTCAGGGATGGAAATGAGACAACAGGGTTAAGCAAAATTCTATATATACACACACACACACACACACACACACACACACACACACACACACACACACACACACACACACACACACACACACACACACACACACACACACACACACACACACACACACACACACACACACACACACACACACACACCCAATAAATGTTTTGGATGATGAGACAGAAACTGGGGAAATTACAAGAGCATACATGTTCAACAATCAGACAAAATGATATTACGTGCCCTTGACCAGTATGACATGGCTCTTGCTACCTAGTCTCAAGACTCACCCCAACCCGGTGTGCAAAGTGCTACTTACATGCCACGAGGAGTCCAAAGAGGCAGAACAAAGGGGCACATGTTCCTTTATAGTTTTGGAGGCAAAGCTGGGGGCTAATTGTAAGGGTCAGTGTGGGCCCTGTTGGTTGCTGTGGCCAATGGCTCGAAGTCGAGTGCAGGGGCTCAGCAGGGGTGAACTGAGGTAATGCACCTGGGCCAATTGGGTGAAGGTCAGGGCTGAGTCTGGGCAGGCTGCCTGGACTGCAGCACCTGGTAATTTAAATGGGCCAATCTTAAGGGTCATCTTGATGGCTTCGGGTGAGTCTTTCTCCTTGATTGGCAGGCAGTGTGTCCACCAAACAGGCAGGCAGGGCGTCCGCCAGACGGGCAGGCAGGGCGTCCGCCAGGCGGGCGGGCAGGGCGTCCGCCAGGCGGGCGGGCAGGGCGTCCGCCAGGCGGGCGGGCAGGGCGTCCGCCAGGCGGGCGGGCAGGGCGTCCGCCAGGCGGGCGGGCAGGGCGTCCGCCAGGCGGGCGGGCAGGGCGTCCGCCAGGCGGGCGGGCAGGGCGTCCGCCAGGCGGGCGGGCAGGGCGTCCGCCAGGCGGGCGGGCAGGGCGTCCGCCAGGCGGGCGGGCAGGGCGTCCGCCAGGCGGGCGGGCAGGGCGGCCGCCAGGCGGGCGGGCAGGGCGGCCGCCAGGCGGGCGGGCAGGGCGGCCGCCAGGCGGGCGGGCAGGGAGGCCGCCAGGCGGGCGGGCAGGGCGGCTTCTCCATTTCTCCATTTCAGGATTTCACTCTTGTATGGAGCTGAAGTGGCTGTAACAACTTTGTGCACTACCATTTTGTTGTTTGGGATCTTCTTGAGTTGACTAGAAGATTGATGAGGGCAGGGCAATGGACTTTGTATATGCTGACTTTAGCAAGGCCTTTGACCAAGTTCTGCTCGGAGGTTGGTCTGAAATGGGATTAAAGTTGGCCAATTGGATTTATAACTGGCTTGGCGGAATGAGTCAGAAGGGAAGAGTGGAGAGTTAGTGCAGGGTCCACTGTTGGATATCTGTATTGATGCTTTGGATGACGCTATAGTTGATGTAAATTTGTTAATTAAACCAAAATGAGTGGTGTTGTGAACAATGAAGAAGGGTACCCAAATTCAAAATTGTTGGCAAGATGGGCTGAGGAGTGGCAAATGGAATTTTCCTGTAAGTGTGAGGTAAGTATTTTAATTTTTTTTTTATTTTTCACACTATGAACCATATTAACCAAAATACACATAAACATTTTTTTTCCCCTTTTTCCCCTCTCCCTTCCCTCCCTCCTTCACCCCCCCCTCCCCACTCACTCAACATTCAACATATATGATACATTAAACAATGTCATCACACAACGAAAATAAACAAGAAATTTGTGTCTTCTACTTTTACATACTGGATCAGTTCATTTCATCTTCTTCTGTCATTTTAGGCGGTGGAGGTCCGCGGTAGGACTTCTCTGTTATGTTCCATATACGGATCCCAAATTTGTTCGAATACTGTGATGTTATTTCTTAAATTATGTTATTTTTTTGCATTGGTATACATTTATTCATTTCTATGTACCATTGCTGTATTCTCAGCCTATCTTCTAATTTCCAGGTTGACATAATACATTTTTTTGCTACAGCTAAGGCTATCATAATAAATCTTTTTTGTGCTCCATCCAAATCGAGTCCAAGTTCTTTACTTCTTATGTTACTTAGAAGAAAGATCTCTGGATTTTTTTGTTATGTTGCTTTTTGTGATTATATTTAATTCCTGGTTTAGATCTTCCCAAAATTTTTCCACTTTCTCACATGCCCAAATTGCATGTACTGTTGTTCCCGTTTCCTTCTTACAACGAAAACATCTGTCTGATACTGATGGGTCCCATTTATTTAACTTTTGGGGCGTGATGTATAGCCTGTGAAACCAATGACTGTGTACCAAAAATAGTAAAACTAAATCAAATTAACTTAATCCATGCAGTACAAGGAAATAAGATGCCAACAGAGGCAGTTGCCTTAGACGCAGAGAAGGCCTTGACAGAGTAGAATGGAATTATTAATTCAAAGTACTACAGAGGTTCAACCTACCAGAGAAATATATTAATTGGATTAAAGCATCATATAAGGGACCATTGGCAAAGGTGACAGTAAATGGATATATATCAAGTCAATTTAAATTAAGCAGATCAACTAGACAGGGATGTCCACTATCTCCCTCACTGTTCGTGTTAGCTATAGAACCACTGACAGAACTGATAAGAACAGAAAATAAAATAAGAGGGATAAAAATAAAATAGAAGGAATATAAAATCAGTCTATTTGCAGATGACGTCATAGTATACTTAATAGAACCAGAAATATCAATAAAAGAATTACATAAGAAATTGAAGGAATATGGAGAAGTATCGGGGTACAAGATCAACGCAAATAAAAGTGAAGCAATGGCAATGAATAATGCGGATTTCATAAAAGTTTAAGAAAGAATCACCATTTAGATGGCAAACACAAGCAATTTGATACCTAGGTATACAACTAGATAATAATCTAAGCCATCTATATAAACCAAATTATCAGCCATTAATGAAGAAATTACAAGATGATTTAGAACATTGGAAAGACTTACCACTAACACTGATAGGAAGAGTAAATTGCATTAAAATAAATATCTTCCCAAGGATACAATACCTATTTCAATCGTTACCAATTCACCTAACAGAGAAATTCTTCAAGGAGCTAAAGAAAATAATAAGGAAATTCTTAGGAAAGTGGGGGGAAACCGAGGATAGCGCTAGATAAATTAACAGAATTGTACAAACAAGGGGTTTACAGCTACCAAACTTTAAGAATTATTATAGAGCAGCACAATTAAGATACCTATCAGATTTTTATCAAACAAGGGAAAAACCAGATTGGACCAGATTAGAGCTAGATAAAATAGGGGAGAAGGTACCTCAACATATACTATATAAGTGGGATGAAAAGCTGGTGCAACATAGGAATTCACCAGTGCTGCACTATCTGCTCATCATTTGAAAGAATTTTCATGTAGAAAGGAATAAAACAAATTATCAACTACCAAAATTAATATTGACGCAAAATCAACTAATCCCTTTCACAATAGATAACCTTTCCTTTAGAGAATGGGAGATAAAAGGGATCAAAAGAATAGAAAATTTTTTTTTGGAAAATAAATTATTCTTTTGAACAAATATGGACAAATATGGCATAACTCACGTTACAATGTTTGCATACCACCAACTGAAAACCTACTTGAAGGACAAATTGGGAACCAGACTGAGGTTACCAGAAGGAAGCAATTTTGAATATGTGATTACAGACACAATGATAATTAAAAGATTTATAACAAACATGTACATCAAACTGCAAGAGAACGAGGAAACAAGCTGTAAACCCAAACAAAAATGGGAACAAGATCTAAACATAAAGATAAAGAATGAAACATGGGAAAAGCTATGCTCCGGAACTATGAGAAATACAATAAACATGAAGTTTAAGTGTGAGGTAAGTCTTTGATAAGTCAAGCCAGGTGCTGGATATCAGGGATTTTACTGTATATGAAAGTATGGAAGTCTTTAGGTTTTTGATTACGTAGAGAGCAAATAATTTCAAAACAAGTTAAAAGGAAAAGGAGGTCTGTTTATTTATTTATTTATTTTGAGGAAGGATTGTGGTCAAGAAAAGTGAAAAAGAGTCTACCTGTACAAATGAAGTACAGTCCCTGCCATAATGCTTGGGGCAAAGACACAAAGACACATTTTTCCTTTATTTTCTCCTGTGCTCCAGAGTTTAAATCTGTAATGAATCAATTCACATGCAATTAAAATGCACATTCCAGATTTTAATAAAGGGTGTTTGTGTACATTTTGGTTTGGCATATAGAAATTAACTGCTTTTTGTTGTGTTAGGGTTCAGTTGTGAACCATCCAATAAGTTTGTGGCACGAGCTCAAACTTGAGCAGGTAATATGTTTCTATGCACCTCAGAATTAATTTTGCTACTGTCACTAGCAGTTACATCATCAATGAAGATATGTGCACCTGTACCTGTGGAAGCCATGCATGTCCAGGCCATGTTTCTCAATTGAGATGGTATGCTTTGCATCTTGGTAGTTTGTTTCTGCCTCCACACTTTGTTCTTGACATCACTCTGGTACAGATTAATCTTGGTCTCATCTACCCACAAGACCTTTTTTCAGAATTCTGCAGGCTCTTTTAAATACTTCTTCACAAACTTTAATCTGGCCATCCTGTTTCTGTGGCTAACTCATGGTTTGCCTCTTGCAGTGCAGTCTCTGTATTTCTGTTCATCAAGTCTTCAGCAGTCAGTAGTCTGTTATGGTTTTTACACAGCCTCTGTGATAGTTTGCCATTGACAATTTTCACACTTACCTTCCGAAGTGGCCTTTCACCCAGGAAGGATATTTACACTAAATACCTGAATTACAGTATTTTCATAGGCTGGACGTGGGGGGGGGTCAATGTTGACAGTGACATAGACCATGTGTATGACGTACTGTATCGACATCATAAGTGATGCTATCATTTACGTCCAAAAATCTCTCCAGACAGAAGAGCAAGATGTCTGTTGATCCACAATTCATGTTAGTCAACAGCATGTATGTGCAGCGTTATTCACACATACTTTAATTTCACACATTTCGTGCATGCATGTTTCAAAATCCTGCGTTGCATTGTCGCGGGGTGAACGTATCATTGCATGTCATGTATGTTGAATTCATTAGCCAATTGTTGCGGACCGCCTGCAGGTCAGTTTAGACAGCAGGCAGTCCGCAAAATTGTCCAGGGCTGCTGCCAGAAAATTTTCAGAACAGGAATGAGTCACTCATTTCTGTTCTGAAATTTTTACATGTCCTGCATTGTGCAAATTTTGTGAAAATTTCCTGTTATGCAATGGCTGTGCAATATCCATAATTGACACATCTACACATGCTTCCTGAAGTATTTCTAATAATCGCTCGACCCTTTGGGTATTTTTCTTCATTATGATGAAAAATTTTCTGCCACCAATAGTGGAAGTCTTCCTTGGCCTACCAGTCCCTTTGCGATTATTGAGCTCACCAGTATGCTCTTAAAGATATTCCAAACAGTTGATTTTGGTAAATTTAAGGTTTGGGCAATATCTCTTATGTAAAACTCTGATCCTCGTGTTTGAAAAATGGCAACTGCAGACTCCAAAGATGATCAGAAGCTTAGAAGCAAGCCTAGCTCTCTTGTACCTGCACCAATGAAGCAAGTAAACATATACCTGTGTAGTCAAATGTCTCAAACATAATGGTGGTCTGAAATGGGGGAGCTATGTACAAAAAGTGCTTCCGTTTCTACTTGGTCAAACCAAAATGTATACAAAGAATCTTGAATAAAATCTGGAATGTGCACTTTGATCTCATGTGAATTGTTTGATTACAAATTTAAAACTGGACCACAGTGACAAATAAAGACACAAAGTGTCTTTGTCCCAAATATAATGGAGGACTCTTGTTTGTGCAAAATTTGCTGAATAACAGTCAAAATACTCTTTCAGTTGGCATATTTTTTCAAATTGTTGACCTTAACTCTTCCCTTTAATATGTTCGAGAGAGCAGAGGAAGGAAGAGGTGAGCAGGTAAGGAGGATAGGTATTGGGGAAAGTGAGGAAGTTATTGACGTGACTTTCAAGCAGGTGGTTACCCCCAGACTGGGGGAGTCATATAAGTGGACTACTGTCAAGGGTGGGAGGAGGTTGCTCAGTCAGTGGAGAGCATGCCAGTGGCTACTCCTCTTAGCAACAAATATATTGTTTTGGATGATGTTGGAGAAGATGGCCAGGCTGAGATTGGATTAAGGGAGCCAGCGGTGCAGAATGGAAGGAAGAGGGACAAGGTGGTTATTGGGGACTCCATCATCAGGGGAACAGACAGAAGATTCTGCTCACCTGACAGGTATTCCCGCATGATATGTTGCCTTCCAGGAGCAAGAGTGCGGGATATCTCGGACAGAGTTCATGGTATTCTGAGAGGAACGTGTGAGCAGCTGGATGTCCTGGTACATATGGGTATCAATGACATTGAGAAATTAAGAGAGGAGATCCTGAAAAGGGAGCACCGTGAGCTAGGACAGAGATTAAAAAGCACGACCTCCAAGGTCATAATCTCAGGGTTGCTACCTTTGCTGCGTGCGGGAAGGGGCAAAAATGAAAAAAAATTAGCAAGTTAAATATATGGCTGGAGGATTGGTGCAGGGTGCAAGGTTTTGGGTTCATTGATCATTGGGATCTCTTCTGGGGGAGACATGACCTCTACAGGAAGGATGGGTTGCCCCTAAATCCAAAGGGGGTAGATATACTTGCAAGGTTTAATAATGCTGTTGGATATGTTTTAAACTGAGTTGGCAGGGGGAGGGGAACCAGACTGATAAGGAAATGGATAGGAAGGAGAACATAGGGGTAGTTCCAATAGTCAGTGAAATCTCAAAGCTGGAGGGAGCAAAGAGGGAAAGGAGAGTTTCAGAGAAGGTGTCAGGTAGCAAATTGAAGAGAGCAGGGTGGTACAGTTTCAAGGTTTTGTATATGAATGCATGGAGTATAAGGAATAAAATGGATGAGTTTGAGGCACAAATGGACATTGGAGGTTATGATGTTATTGAAGTAATGGAGACATGGCTGCAGGAGGGACAGGATTGGGAAATTAATGTTCCAGGATATACGTCCTATCAAAAAGACAGAAAGTTAGGTAGAGGAGGTGGGGTGGCTCTGTTGGTGAAGAATAAAATTCAGGCGATGGAAAGGAAAGACATTGAAACATGTGGACTAGAGTCTGTTTGGATAGAGTTGATAAATTGCAAAGGCAAAAGAACCATAATGGAGGTTATATTACAGACCTCCGAACTGTGGCTCTGATGTGGGAATCAGTATAAATAATTAAAAATGGCATGTCAGAGTGGTAGTGATACAGTAGTTGTGGGTAACTTCAACTTGCAAGTGGACTGGGAAAATCAAGTAGGTGTGGGAAAGCTAGAGAATGAGTTAATTGAATGTCTCTGAGATACATTCCTGGAGCAGCTTGTGATGGAACCTACCAGGGGGAAGCTGATTCTAAACTTGATACTGTGTAACGATGTGGAGTTAATAAGGGACCTTGAGGTAGGGGTGCTATTAGGTAACAGTGACCATAATATGATTTCTTTCAATCCGCAAATGGAAAGCGAGAAGAGAAGGAAGTCAGAAACGTTAATGCTATGAGGGAGGAGCTAGCCAAAATAAAATGGAAGGACATTCGAGCTGGGAGGACAACTGGGCAAAAATGGCAGGTATTTCTAGACATTTTTTACAGGATTGAGAATAGATTCATCACAAAGGGAAGGAAAGGCTCTTCGAAGAGCAAATGGCAGCCGTGGCTGACAAAGGAGATCAAGTGCAGTATCAGGTCTTAAAGAAATAAGTACAAGATGGCAAAGCAGAGTGGGAAGTTAGAGGATTGGGAGGCCTTTAAAAACCAACAGAGAGAAACTAAGAAAGTCATTCAGGAGGGGAAAATGAAGTACGAGGGCAAATTGGCAAGTAATATAAAATGGGATAGCAAAAGCTTCTTTAGATATGTTAAAAGGAAGAAATTGGTTAGGGCCAAAATTGGGCCCTTGAAAACGGAGAAAGGTGAAATTGCCAATGGGGACATGGAGATGGCTGAGTAATTTAACAATTACTTTGCATCTGTTTTCACCAAGGAGGATATAGGTTATGATCAGAATAGGGGTAGGGGTTGAGCAGTATCTTGGGACGGTGAAATTACTGAAGGAAACAGAGAATTTGATGGATATTCAGATCCAGAAGCAGGTGGTTGTGAGCAAATTGTTAGAACTGAGGCCTGATGGGCTGCATCCCAGGGTGCTTCGAGAGGTTGCTCTGGAAATTGTGGAAGCACTCTGTGTTTTACTCTCTCTGCTTGCAAAACCACACGATCCTATTAGAACAGCAAGTTCCACTGCAGACCATCTGCGGCTCCAACAAGCTCTTTCATCTGTTGCCTTTTTGTAAACAACAGTCCATTAGTGAAGTCTCTTGGGCACTCTCCAAAGCTTCTGCAAAGACTGTTGGCCCGACATGTCTAACATGGGGCAGAGCTCCAAAACAAATCCTATTTAAAATACTGGAGTGTTTGTATGTGACCTATACTTAAAAAAAAACACCTGCCCCAATTTATCTCCATAAAATATATCTATATACAATGCAAACACAACATAATCTGTCACACATTCCTGTATCTCTTTCCCGAGGAAGCAGCTGAAAGATGCTGGGTGCAGGGTGGAAGGGGTCCTCTATGATTTTGCATGGCATCTACAGTGAATGATCCTGTGAATGGAAGGGGGGGGGGTGGCGTGTGTGGTTCTTGGAGAAGGGACACACCAGTGATCCTCTCTGCCTCTCTTATGATCCTCTGGATTGACCCATCCATTTCTCTATAGTAACCATACCACACTGTGTGCAGCTGGCCAGGATGTTCCTGATATAGCTCCTATGAAATGGTGGCTGGTAGCCTTGCCTGCTTCACTCTTTTTAGGAAGTGCTGTCGCTGTTTCGCCTTTTTGACCAATGAGGAGTTGTGTGTCCACAATAGGTCACAAGTTGAATGAATTCAAAGGATCAATGCTCTCCATTCTATCCACTGCAGAGTTGTTGATGTGTAGTGGAGGGTGGTCATTCCTAGTCCACCTGTAGTCTGCCATTATCTCTTTCATCTTGCCCCATTGAAACTTGCATTTTCCACCACTTCTCTTTAGTGCAACTCATTGTTATTGCTGATGAGGATACTGTTGCCTCAATAGTGAGAATAGGAATGGCCAGAGCACAGAACCCTGAAGTGCACCAATACTCAACATGACAGTGATTGAAGTTCTGCTACTGACACAGATTGTGGTCTTACCATTTGGGTCCAGAATCATGTCATAGAGAGGGTTGTTGAGTCCCAGTGAGGACAGCTTCTCCACCAGCCTCTGGGGAATGGTCACTTTAAAAGCCAAACTGGTTGATAAACAGCATCCTAGAGGATCAGGTGTTGCTCTCCAGGATGGAGTGAAGGGACAAAACAATAGCATCTGTGGAATTGTTTCTTCTGTAGGTAAATTGAAATGAGTCCAGCGTCTGAGAGGCCTGCTTTGATGCATTCTATCAGTAGAGGCTCAAAGCATTTTATGATGGTCAGTGCCATGGGGTGGTAGTCATTGAGGCCTATTATTATTGTCCTCTTGGGTATCAGGATGATGGTAGCTGTCTTGAAATCGGGTATGATGGACTGCTGCAGTGAGGTGTTGAAAATATCCTTAAAAACCTTCATCAGTTGGTCTGTGCAGTTATCCAGTCCCCGACCAGATATATTGCCTGGTTCTGCCACCTTATGTGAGTTCACCTTGGATATGCTTCTCATCACTTCATTGATACATAGATGTTTTTTGACATTGATAAATACCAAAGCTTTAAAATATATAGTTCATTGCCAGTCCATTCATATCTTGTCTTTTTCTGATGGATGCCTTTTAGTTGACCAGTGCATGAATTTACAGTACATTAATTTATTGTTCCCCTTTGTCTTGTGCATGATGGCTTGGAGTTTGATAGGCCATTGAAGTTGTGATTGATTCCTGATGAAAGTCCCGTGTGTCTCTGTGATGTCTAAGAAGGAATAGTAGGGAGAACCTATCTGGCTCTTCACACCTGCTCTTTTTTTCAAAAGAGCATAGCTGATCTGGTTAATGGACTTGGTTCCACCTTCCTGCATTTTTCTCCAGAACCCTAATTCAAGTGCAAAAATCTGTTCATCTCTGTCATAAATATATTTAATGAAGTAGCAGCTACTGATTCCATGGGGAAAGGCAGTTCCTTATCGTTGTCCAAAATATAGTATCTTGAACCTTGAGGCTGTCTTCTAGTTCGAGGCAAAATAACTGTCCTGCCTCAATTCTTTTCTTTCTCTTTCATAATGTGTTTCTGTAACATTCTCTCTCATTCCTCAGAGTTCCAGCAAATGTAGTCCGAGGCAATTAAATCCTCCCTCATAGTCTAACTCTTATCTCTGGAATCAACCTGGTGACCCTCCTCTACACTTTTTTCAAAGCTCATTTTTTTTCCCTGAAGCAAGAAGACCAGAAGGCATTTCTCTTGGTGGCTTCACCAGCAAGCACCCTGCACAGTTGCAGCAGAGCCTCTTTGCTTTTGAATTCAATACTGTTCACAATGAAGACCAAAGCCCATTTGCTGCCTTGATTTCCTGTTGAACTTATTTTGTTCCCTTCATTACTGTGTTCACGTCTGTCAGCACTGCATTTTGTAACATTTTTAGTATTAAAAGGTAAAAGTTCTATTATTGTTACATTATAGTACATTTAGAATGTAACATGCAGGAAATTCTTTAACTTTCCTCTACTGTAAGGCAGATAGAGAGTCTCCACTTTGTCCAGCGCCCCTCACAGAAAAGTCCAGCGCCCCTCACAGAAAAGTCCAGCGCCCCTCACAGAAAAGTCCAGCGCCCCTCACAGAAAAGTCCAGCGCCCCTCACAGAAAAGTCCAGCGCCCCTCACAGAAAAGTCCAGCGCCCCTCACAGAAAAGTCCAGCGCCCCTCACAGAAAAGTCCAGCGCCCCTCACAGAAAAGTCCAGCGCCCCTCACAGAAAAGTCCAGCGCCCCTCACAGAAAAGTCCAGCGCCCCTCACAGAAAAGTCCAGCGCCCCTCACAGAAAAGTCCAGCGCCCCTCACAGAAAAGTCCAGCGCCCCTCACAGAAAAGTCCAGCGCCCCTCACAGAAAAGTCCAGCGCCCCTCACAGAAAAGTCCAGCGCCCCTCACAGAAAAGTCCAGCGCCCCTCACAGAAAAGTCCAGCGCCCCTCACAGAAAAGTCCAGCGCCCCTCACAGAAAAGTCCAGCGCCCCTCACAGAAAAGTCCAGCGCCCCTCACAGAAAAGTCCAGCGCCCCTCACAGAAAAGTCCAGCGCCCCTCGCAGAAAAGTCCAGCGCCCCTCGCAGAAAAGTCCAGCGCCCCTCGCAGAAAAGTCCAGCGCCCCTCGCAGAAAAGTCCAGCGCCCCTCGCAGAAAAGTCCAGCGCCCCTCGCAGAAAAGTCCAGCGCCCCTCGCAGAAAAGTCCAGCGCCCCTCGCAGAAAAGTCCAGCGCCCCTCGCAGAAAAGTCCAGCGCCCCTCGCAGAAAAGTCCAGCGCCCCTCGCAGAAAAGTCCAGCGCCCCTCGCAGAAAAGTCCAGCGCCCCTCGCAGAAAAGTCCAGCGCCCCTCGCAGAAAAGTCCAGCGCCCCTCGCAGAAAAGTCCAGCGCCCCTCGCAGAAAAGTCCAGCGCCCCTCGCAGAAAAGTCCAGCGCCCCTCGCAGAAAAGTCCAGCGCCCCTCGCAGAAAAGTCCAGCGCCCCTCGCAGAAAAGTCCAGCGCCCCTCGCAGAAAAGTCCAGCGCCCCTCGCAGAAAAGTCCAGCGCCCCTCGCAGAAAAGTCCAGCGCCCCTCGCAGAAAAGTCCAGCGCCCCTCGCAGAAAAGTCCAGCGCCCCTCGCAGAAAAGTCCAGCGCCCCTCGCAGAAAAGTCCAGCGCCCCTCGCAGAAAAGTCCAGCGCCCCTCGCAGAAAAGTCCAGCGCCCCTCGCAGAAAAGTCCAGCGCCCCTCGCAGAAAAGTCCAGCGCCCCTCGCAGAAAAGTCCAGCGCCCCTCGCAGAAAAGTCCAGCGCCCCTCGCAGAAAAGTCCAGCGCCCCTCGCAGAAAAGTCCAGCGCCCCTCGCAGAAAAGTCCAGCGCCCCTCGCAGAAAAGTCCAGCGCCCCTCGCAGAAAAGTCCAGCGCCCCTCGCAGAAAAGTCCAGCGCCCCTCGCAGAAAAGTCCAGCGCCCCTCGCAGAAAAGTCCAGCGCCCCTCGCAGAAAAGTCCAGCGCCCCTCGCAGAAAAGTCCAGCGCCCCTCGCAGAAAAGTCCAGCGCCCCTCGCAGAAAAGTCCAGCGCCCCTCGCAGAAAAGTCCAGCGCCCCTCGCAGAAAAGTCCAGCGCCCCTCGCAGAAAAGTCCAGCGCCCCTCGCAGAAAAGTCCAGCGCCCCTCGCAGAAAAGTCCAGCGCCCCTCGCAGAAAAGTCCAGCGCCCCTCGCAGAAACGTCCAGCGCCCCTCACAGAAACGTCCAGCGCCCCTCACAGAAACGGACCAGTCCTGAGGCTGCTTTGCTTCCAAGATCAGACATCCCAGGTGGATTCAGGATATTAGAAGCTAATACTTTAATTCAGCCATTGGCAATGTTTTTATGGCCTTGGCCCCCCTCGGATTCTGCTCATAATTTATGGGCCTCCTTCCCTCTGAAATCAAATTTTGTTTTCTCCCATACTTTTATCCTATGGACTATATTTTAAAAGAAACAGAAAGAAATATTATGCGAGGTGAAAAAAATCAAGGTTTTATGTAAATGTGATGTTGCCCTCAGTTTGGTGGTGGGGGGGCGGGGGTTGGTGGTGTGGTATGTGTGTCATACTGCTTCGGTTGTGAATGGCTGCTCAAATTGACTTCATTAACCCTTTGCCATCACCTATTCTACATTTGGCAACTCTGGCCTTCCTGATTGTAGATATTTGTTTTGACCTTGCTATCCATTCTCTCATCCTCCCCAACCTATCGTCTCTGCAAATGAAAACATTTTTATTTTTTCTAGTTCTGATGATGGGTCTTTATCCTATGATATTAAAGGGATTTCTCTTTCCATTGATGGTACCTAACCTGATGATTTCAAGTATTTTCCATTTTTTAAAATTATGATTTCACCATCTGCTCTTCATTTTGAGTTTTCAGTCTTCTTGAGTCTATTATGCATTTGAAGACATTGTGACTGAACCAATCTTGGCATCATCCTCTTTTTTTAATGCTTATGTTTTCTGAAGCCTGACGGAGGCATTTTGAGGGTGCAGTTCCTTGTTGCAACATATGTCATGGAGTTCAGTGCATCTGCATGTGAAGTACATAGTTTGCTGTTATCTGGTCTTTGCATCATGGCAAAATGTGTTCCTTGTTAGTTTGCTGACATTTTAAAAGCAGTTGCAGAAACCAAATTGATATTAAGTTAAGTGATCGTATTTTGATTATTCTTTAATTACGTCGAGTTTAACTTAACGCGCATATATTGTGAGTACGCTAACCAGAAGCCATGGAGTTATCAAAAGATTTGAAATTTGCTGAGGGTGAGGTCAATAGTGTTTAAGACTAGTTATCCATACCTCTGCAGTAAGTCCAGATATGATCTACAGAAGGCTATCTCAGCAGCAAAGAGGCAATTCTGAGGGAGGTTGGAGACAGAGTTTGATACTTTTTCTTTTCCTTTCCTGCAAGACAAAGCTGAACATCATAAATGGTTGTGATGCTTCAGTAGATGATGAGCTGAACACCTTTTATGCTTGCTTAGAAAAGGAAAATTCAATGATACCTATAAGAATCCCTGCAGAAGCTGAAGACCTTGTGATATCTGTCACTAAACCCAATGTCAGAATATCCTTCAAGAGGGTAACCCTCACAAGGTTCCAGGCCCTGATTGTGTACCCAGCAGGGTACTGAAAATCTGTACTAACCAATGAGCTGGAGTGTTCATGGACATTTTCAATCTTGTGTTGCTGCAGTCGGAGGTTCCCACCTGCTTCATAAGGGCATCAATCATCTTGGTGTCCAAGAAGAGCAGAGTTAGTTGCCTCAATGACTCATTCAGCAGCTCTTGAATCTCCTATGATGAAAAGCTTTGAGGAGTTGGTGATGGCCAGAATTAACTCATACCAAAGTGAAGATCTGGATGTACTGCTATCTGTCTGTTGCCACAATTACTCCATTGTAAATTCCTGGATGTCAACATCTCTGAGGATCTGTGCTGGGGCCTGCATGTCGATGAAATCATGAAGCAGGCTCACCAATGGCTATATTTCAGAATTTGAGGAGACTTTGTACGTCACCAGACTTAAAAGTTGAAGACTAACACCCAATTGTACAAAAACTGCTAATTCTTCTTTGCCACCAGATTTCTGAATGGGCAAATAACTACCGACATGACGCCACTTAATCTTCTTTCACAGTAATTAATTAATTATTTTTTTCAGAGAATTGCAATTTCTAGCAATATTTGCACATATTCATAAAATTAAATTCTGATTTTTATATGAGAGTTACTTTAACCTGAATGTTTTAGCAGAAACCATATTCTGCACTTTATGATTGGAACAGGGTGCAATGCTGAAAATTTCTTTTTGGACTAGAATGATACAAATGATTAAAATTTATTTTTTCAACAGTTTCGATTTTCTTCATGTTCCTCGCAATAGCATTTATGATTTATTTCAAGGCTGCTCAGTTTGGCAGTGATCAAATGAGCCTTCAGAAGCTTTTAGCATAATAACTTATGTACACTTTTAGTGTTGAGTAAATATCTAGAGAGGCCGACTGCAAGTTTGATGTGACCTTCCTTCTTTCTCCCCACTCCCCACAAAGTCGTATGTCTTTGGGGGTGTATAGTCTTTGTGATTGGAGATGTGCATCTGGCCCAGATAAGTGAAAGTTTATGTCCTGAATCAGATTTGAGGGCAATTTTGTGCGTGGGTTGGATCCATATGATGTTTATCCATGAATCTTAATGATCTTGTCACGAGAGGGAGCTCCGGTGCAATGATGACAAAGTAAAATAAGTTTTATAACTCTTGGAGTTATTAATTTTTGTGCTGGTATTTCTGCTTTTGGATATTATTTGAATAGCTGGAAACATTTCTATCTTAAAGGAACATCCATGGATTTGCCAATATCAAGATAGTTTTTAGCACCTGCAATTAAGATGTAGATATAACTTTGCATTCCAGTGAGTGTCCAATATTAGATAAACTTGCATATCGAATTGATATTGTTTGAGCAAGGGCAGTTAAAAAGCATGTATGTTTAAAGTTAATGATCTTTGGCATGTTCTTTTTACTTGAATGGGCAATCTTATTTTGTTTGTCTTGGTTTAATTGTTCTAAAGTACTGAGGACAGTGAGAAGGATTTTTTTTTTGCAAACAGTATTGTCAAGCATTACAGACAACAGTGTAATTTAGAGTGCAGGATTACTGTGATAAAGGAAAATCAATTAGCTCTTAGCAAGGGAAGCCTGAGCACCCTTGGGGTTCATTCAGGGGCCTGATGACGACAGGAAATAAACTGCCTTTTAACCTGTTGATGTGTACTTTGACTCTTCAGCCTTCCCCCTGATTGGAAAAGAGGGCATGGTGAGGGTGTGATGCATCTTTCAATATGTTGACTGCCTGGAAATGAGGCAAGTTTTGCTTGCTTTGAGCTGTTCACTATCTTTTATCCCTTGAGCACATTGCCTTCCATGGCATGCTGTAATGCATCTTGTAGATATGCATTCACTGGTGCTCCTGCAGAAGTTGTTCAGAAACCAGGGGAAGGAGCTGAACTTCTTTTGTCGTCTAAGAAAGTTGAGATATTGGTTCGCTTTCTTGATTATGTCCTTTCAAACTGCAGTGTAAATTAGGGTTAACCAAGCAATTTGCCCGATGAGCCCCCCACTCATGTGGCAGTTGGGGTCTGACCCAGTTATTGTGGTCCTAATCCAACCAGGTTTCTAACCAGCCTCAGAGTTAGTCAGTTAAGCATAACTAGCTCGCGTCCACCGGAGACTTGAACAGGAAAATGGCCAACCCGGTTATTCCTGTGATGTCAGGGCTTGTGTGTTGGCGTCACAGGGAAACCCCTGGCTGAAGTGCCTGGTGCGATCAGGGGGGAGAGAGAAAGGTCGCTGCCGTGGGGCCGTTGGGGGGTGGGGGAGGAAGGTCTCTGCTGGTGGGGGAGGGGAGAGAGTGGGGGGCCATGAACTGCTGCTGCAAATGCTATTCCAGTTTGCAGTGATGGGCTCAACGTTCACGGCAGCGGGACGTTGCGGGGAGGGGGTGGGGGGAGGGCGGGTGGTGACTGACTTGGGGGGGGGGTAGTGATTGATGATGAGTGGTGACTAATGGGGAGGGATAACTGATGGGGGTGGTGACTGACACCTGGTGGGTGTGGGGTCGGCGAGACTGACTACTGATAGTTCCCGTGAGTGCGTGACGCGTTACCTACTGCATCATCGTAGGGGCAGGATCCCCCTCAAATTGCCAAGTTGGTGATTTAATGGGTTGATTTCCTCCTGCAGTTTAAATGGTGCTTCCAGCATCTTTGCCCCAGTAATCGCACTTGGGTCCCAGGAGGGCTACCCAGGTGCTGGAGTTTAAAAGAGTCTATTGTTTCCTTGATGTGCTTGTTTCAGGTCAGTTCATTGGAGAGATTTATTCCGAAGAACTTAAAGCTGTCTGCTTTTCGACCAGTACCATTTGTGGTCAGTGTTGTGGACTGTGCCCCCTCTCCTAAAGTCAATCATTATCTCCTTTGTCTTACCGACAATGAGAGAGAAGTTGTTACCTATATTACTATTTAGTACTATTTAATGTTGCTACTGCAGTACTATTAAGTGAAAAATGTTTTTCCTTTTATGTCTGCAGAACATGAATATCAAAATATTGACTGATGATGTGGTAAGTTTTATGCATGTTACATCCTTGCTTATTGATAGGATTTTAGAGGGGTAGAATAACTATACAACTGTTCATTGTAAATACCTGATTGCCCAGTATGTAGGATAATATTGATATTACATCATCGACTTAAACTATAGTTGCTGTAGAACAAATTGTGCAAATGTTTCATTTCAAGTGTTCTTTTAAATATTGTAATTCTGTGTCTGCCTGTCCCGCATCGGACTTGTCAGCCACAAACGAGCCTGCAGCTGACGTGGACATTACCCCTCCATAAATCTTCGTCTGCGAAGCCAAGCCAAAGAAGAATTCCATGTCAAAATTTGAGCCTTTGCATTCTAGCTTTGAATGTTCATTAGATGCAATATTATCACTAATTTTCGAGACCTGTTGTCTTTTTTAAAAAAAAATGAACTAAGTTAAAATTAGTTGTCAGAGAACAGACGTGACATCAGATGCAACCCTAAGATTTTTTTTTATATGGGCAATGCTGAATTTTAACATCAGTAACTTAAAACTATGCTCCAGAAGGAAGATTTGCATGGAAAGGGGAGATGTAAATAAATTGTGCAAATTCAGAAAAATAAATATTCAGTAATAAATAATGAGAAAAGTAAGAGACCTGAAATGAGATTCTATTTGAGTCTTTTGTTTAGGATTCTGATGGTGGAGGGGTAGCAACTGTTCCTGAATCTGATGGTACAAGTCTTGTGGGTCTACAATCCTTTCACAAGGCACTTTCAGGTGGTCAATTGCCCCGCATGTAAAGGCAATATGTGGCTGTTTTGAGGCCACCTGAATGTGCAGGAGATGCTCTTGATGCGAGCTACGTAACCCTCCTCCGAGAGGGATAATCAGCTTGGTTCAGTGGCTCCCCCAGCCACCTGAATGCAGCTGACTGAAAGCAGATGTTAAAGGTTCAGGCTGCTGATCACAGCTGACACTGGGCAGGAGCCGGAGTGTGCTCAAAGCCACATCCTATGCAGATGTGTCCTTCAGATGGCTAGCATTGTGCTTTAAAGGGCCGCTTCTGCTTCAGCGTAGAATACACCTGTAAAAGCCTACAGTGAATCTAAACAGTCTGCTGGAGGAACACAGTAGGTCAAGCAGCATCAGTGGGAGAAATATTTCATAACATTGACTATTCTTTTTCTCACAATGCTGCTCAACCTGCTGAGTTCCTCCACAGATAGTGTTTACCTTCAGATTTCTGTATCTGCTGTCTCTTTCGTGTGTCCTTTCATAGTGGATTGATTCTAGATAATATGCATTGAAAATTACCATATACATTGAAGGACTCTGACTTCTTGTTAAAGTTGCACTTTTGTCAGGGTTTAAAAAAAAAGTACAGTAACAAACCAGTCTTTATTGTGTTACACCAGCAGGAATGAGGGTAGACAGAAGGCCCTTTCAGATGACTGGAACACCTCAGTGTAAAGCTGCATAATCTTCCCCCCCCACCTGCCCGTGGCTAAAGATTTACTCACCTGAATGCAGCAGAAGTGGCTCCGAGGCGCCAAGGCTAACCCTTCCCGTGGAGGGATAATTGGCTGAGCGCCGGTCTCTGCTGCAGCACCTAAATGTGTAGCTGCTGTAAGCGGTTGCCTTGGAGTGGGCTGGGGTTGGGCAGCCCAACTCCCCGCTGCCTGACAGCCCCCCGCCCTGCTGTAGGGGGGCGGTCGGTGCGGGTTGTCACAACCAAGTTGGCCGCTCCAGCATCAGGGTGCTCTCTGCAGCTCAAAATGTGACATAGCAATGGCAGTCTTCCAAACCTATAATTCCCCACGCAGGTGGAAGTGTTGTGGGATGGTGCTGCACTACCATTGTCCCCGCCTCCATCAGATCCAGAGGCACGATGAGGCAGGTGGACCAGGTAACGATGCAACAGTCTTTTTGGGCTGCTGCCTGAAAGTTAAGTCTGCAAGTTAAGATCCGTTCCTGCCGACGCCCTCAAGGCGGAGGTCCACCTGAAAGGGACTTCATTGAGTCATCTCACTAGTACTGTTTGAACCTCATTCAAATAATCCAGGGCAAGGGAGCAATATTTAAGGACTATTCTTGCATACAAATAAGATTACTATTTCTGTGAAAGTCTTGTTGAGGTGTTACAGTCAATATCTACACACTTCTATACACAGGAAAATGGTTGATGTCAATTGGCTATGTACATTTACATTTCATATTTAAAATAGATGAATTTAATATCGATATAATGAAAATGGTCTGAGAGGCCAGTTATAACACACAATGATTTTTTTGCTTAGTTTGTCTGAGCTAGATCTCTAATTAGCACATGCAAATAGCTGGTTTCACATCAATTTGAAGTTGGAGATTGACAATGGAGAATTAAGTTGGAGCTGGTGCATCAGTATCATTGAGTTCATTTGTTAGCTTTTGACATTTAAAATCACATCTGATAGGTTCTGCACTCATTCTAGCTAAATTTGAGCGGGAAGCTGTTTTATGAATGGGAGGCTGTTTGACAGATATTGGATCGAACAGCAAGGCGTTTAGTGTCTTTGTCTCAAAGATATTATGTAGTTTAGAGCCTTTTGGGGGGTGGTGGTGATTACCTTGGAACATCTTTGGCGCCCAATGGATCCTACGGAGGTGGGGTGACTGGTACCGTAGTGCCACCCTTCGTAACTATGTGGCAGAGCAATGGCCATCTTCCTTTCCCATAATTCCCCAGGCAGCTGAAACTGCTCTATGGTTCTCAGAACAGTTCCAGCTGCGTGGCGGATTACAGGTAGGAGAGATGGCCATTGTTTTGCCAAGTTTGGAGCCACAGAGAGCAGCCCCAAAGGTTGAAGTGGCCTGGTGTGGCTGTCCCAGCCTGCACTGGCTGACTCCCGCCGGCCCCAGCCTGCGCTGGCCGACCGCCCCCACCTGCGCTGGCCGACCTCCCCCGCCGGCCCCCGCCTGCGCTGGCCGACCTCCCCCGCCGGCCCCCGCCTGCGCTGGCCGACCTCCCCCGCCGGCCCCCGCCTGCGCTGGCCGACCTCCCCCGCCGGCCCCCGCCTGCGCTGGCCGACCTCCCCCGCCGGCCCCCGCCGGCCCCCGCCTGCGCTGGCCGACCTCCCCCGCCGGCCCCCGCCGGCCCCCGCCTGCGCTGGCCGACCTCCCCCGCCGGCCCCCGCCGGCCCCCGCCTGCGCTGGCCGACCTCCCCCGCCGGCCCCCGCCGGCCCCCGCCTGCGCTGGCCGGCCTCCCCCGCCGGCCCCCGCCTGCGCTGGCCGGCCTCCCCCGCCGGCCCCCGCCTGCGCTGGCCGGCCTCCCCCGCCGGCCCCCGCCTGCGCTGGCCGGCCTCCCCCGCCGGCCCCCGCCTGCGCTGGCCGGCCTCCCCCGCCGGCCCCCGCCTGCGCTGGCCGGCCTCCCCCGCCGGCCCCCGCCTGCGCTGGCCGGCCTCCCCCGCCGGCCCCCGCCTGCGCTGGCCGGCCTCCCCCGCCGGCCCCCGCCTGCGCTGGCCGGCCTCCCCCGCCGGCCCCCGCCTGCGCTGGCCGGCCTCCCCCGCCGGCCCCCGCCTGCGCTGGCCGGCCTCCCCCGCCGGCCCCCGCCTGCGCTGGCCGGCCTCCCCCGCCGGCCCCCGCCTGCGCTGGCCGGCCTCCCCCGCCGGCCCCCGCCTGCGCTGGCCGGCCTCCCCCGCCGGCCCCCGCCTGCGCTGGCCGGCCTCCCCCGCCGGCCCCCGCCTGCGCTGGCCGGCCTCCCCCGCCGGCCCCCGCCTGCGCTGGCCGGCCTCCCCCGCCGGCCCCCGCCTGCGCTGGCCGGCCTCCCCCGCCGGCCCCCGCCTGCGCTGGCCGGCCTCCCCCGCCGGCCCCCGCCTGCGCTGGCCGGCCTCCCCCGCCGGCCCCCGCCTGCGCTGGCCGGCCTCCCCCGCCGGCCCCCGCCTGCGCTGGCCGGCCTCCCCCGCCGGCCCCCGCCTGCGCTGGCCGGCCTCCCCCGCCGGCCCCCGCCTGCGCTGGCCGGCCTCCCCCGCCGGCCCCCGCCTGCGCTGGCCGGCCTCCCCCGCCGGCCCCCGCCTGCGCTGGCCGGCCTCCCCCGCCGGCCCCCGCCTGCGCTGGCCGGCCTCCCCCGCCGGCCCCCGCCTGCGCTGGCCGGCCTCCCCCGCCGGCCCCCGCCTGCGCTGGCCGGCCTCCCCCGCCGGCCCTCGCCGGCCCCCGCCTGCGCTGGCCGGCCTCCCCCGCCGGCCCCCGCCTGCGCTGGCCGGCCTCCCCCGCCTGCGCTGGCCGGCCTCCCCCGCCGGCCCCCGCCTGCGCTGGCCGGCCTCCCCCGCCGGCCCCCGCCTGCGCTGGCCGGCCTCCCCCGCCGGCCCCCGCCTGCGCTGGCCGGCCTCCCCCGCCGGCCCCCGCCTGCGCTGGCCGGCCTCCCCCGCCGGCCCCCGCCTGCGCTGGCCGGCCTCCCCCGCCGGCCCCCGCCTGCGCTGGCCGGCCTCCCCCGCCGGCCCCCGCCTGCGCTGGCCGGCCTCCCCCGCCGGCCCCCGCCTGCGCTGGCCGGCCTCCCCCGCCGGCCCCCGCCTGCGCTGGCCGGCCTCCCCCGCCGGCCCCCGCCGACATTTCCAACTGCCTTGCCGTCCCTGACGGAGGGAAAGGGGGCAATGGATCACGGGCTGACGGCATCATCAGCCCACCTCGAAGCGGGTGTTTAGAGTGGCTGTACGTTCAGATTGATTGGTGGGGGTCTCCGCTGTGCAGATTATCCCTTTCAGAGAGATTGGAATATGCAACTTGGAGACAGTCTCCGCACATTAAATAAAGTAGGTGATTATGCGTTTTAGCGGAGTTTCTCCGCCTTTATGTCTCAACTTTTGGACTATCTAAAATGGCCTTTTTCCCTCTCCCCCCTCTCTCTCTTTTTCCCCCCCCCCCACCACCCCTTTACTGGCAAAGTCTGTGTGATGGTTTCTTCATCATAATTCCCATAACTAGAAATTCTATAACTAATGTTTTACATTCTCAGTGGAATGTCAGTGTGTGTGGTCATCATGGAGGATTAGTTTCATGTTGGTAGTTATTGATAATATGAGTTTCTGTCTCAAGCTTTTTTTCTCAGGATGTCCTTTTTTTTTAAGCTTGGCAGTCATCTTGTACTCATTCTTATGTGCATACTTATCTGCAAAAATAACAATTGATCAAGAAGATATTTTCTGCTTTGCACACCTTTACGAGAAAAAAATTTGATTATTTATCAAAGCATCTTAATTATCAATATTTAGTCAACCTTCTCTGTTCTAAGCAGATTCATTACCACAACCCGATTGTTTCATGTTGATTGTTCATAACAGTTTCTCCTAAATTTCTGCAGTCTTTTTGACATGTTCATCTGCTTCCTCAGCTGATGGCCAGAATTGGCCACAGCATTCTCATGTTAAACAATTATGTATAAACTAGCTTGCATTTGTCAATATTCTTTTGTTTGTTAAGTCAAATGACCATTTTTTAAAAGCTTTCAATTGACAGTAAAATCCCTGGTATCTTGCATCCACAGGGATCGCAGATACCAGATATGCAAATTTTCCAGTTGCCTGAGACACACAATTCCAAATTAATACTCCTGCTTTGAGAACAAACAGTTTATCTTTGGCTTGGCTTCGCGGACGAAGATTTATGGAGGGGGTAAATGTCCACGTCAGCTGCAGGCTCATTTGTGGCTGACAAGTCCGATGCGGGACAGGCAGACACGGTTGCAGGGGAAAATTGGTTGGTTGGGGTTGGGTGTGTGGTAATTTGGGTTTAAAAAAACAGTATTTTGGTCTTTAATTATGTAAAGTTCACTTTAATCAGGTAATTTCCCTAAATGACAAAATTTAAATTTAAATTTGAATCCCAGTCACTGATACTGAGAAAGCATTGTGCAAAATGTGCCACCATCATAATTAACACCCCCCTCCCCCATGTTTACAGATAGAGCCAATAAAGATACCAATAAAGACTATTGCAAGCAGGGAATTGGAGACATTCTGGGAGAGTTGCCCCAGTGGCGAGTGGCATCGGCTGGCTCTTCCTCCTGGGTGCTGCTATTTTATTCATACACAACTTTATTGAAACTTTATTCAAACACCTGCTGCGATTGGGGCTTAACCGAAGCACTCCGCTTGCTGAAGGTTTGCTCCTGTCTTCACCAAGGGGTGTGTGTTGTTTTGGAGAACTTGTACAATTTTAAAATTAAAATTTTTATTTCTCTCTCACTCTTTCTCTTTTGCTTCTCTCTCTCTCTAGCTGTCTTTTTTCTTCCCCCTCGGGTTTTTGCTGGTTGCTTCAGTTGCCATTTGCTTGAATTTTGGATTCCAGGGATTTTACTGTACTTTCCCTTTATGGTTATGTGGAGGATTACAAAAGCTCCAAAAAATAAAAAAAAAAGAAGATAATAGGTTGAAGGTTTGGTAAAATGCCACAACAAACCTTCTCTCTGTTCTATGCTTCCTGTTACAGAATCATATTTGAGAATTCATGATACTGTTTCCTGCCAAATAGGTTGGGCTTTTATCTTTTTAGCACAACTGAAGTTCTGAGATTTTCTGTTATATCCTGCTTCTGATTTTTCTTTTTTTCCTTGAAGAAGGGCTTAGATCAAAATGTCAGCCATATATTTTTGTCAAAAAGATCCTCGATGCTGAATAAACCAGCTGAGTTCCTCCATCACTGGTATTTTTGCAACAATCACAGCGTCTGTAGCTGATCCTGTTTCAACTGAAGTTCATTAATATTGCATTGCCTCTAAATCCACATATTCTTCTATTTTGTTTGACCTTGTCTGTTAATTCATGAATAAAATTGGGCCAGTATAATTAAGGAAGAAACAGTGAGACATTGGATAGAAATTGTTTTCCATCCGACAGGCAAAGGGTGGATTCAGGAAGGGCAGGTTGTGTTTAAATGAAACTACAGAGTTCCTTGAGGATATGACAAGTGCAGTGGATAGAAGGGAACAGGTGGACATTGACTATTTAATTTCCAAATGGTGTTCAATAAGGTGTTGTCTGAAAGACCTCTGCAAGATTGGGATGTGTGGAGCTGTGTAGGGGTAATGCATTGAGCACGGTTAGAGGATAGTTAAACAATACAAGGTTTAAAAAGTTGGGGTAAATGGGTATTTCTCTGCTTGGCAATCACTCATGAGTGGGATTGGTCATTTGCCCACAACTGCTCACAGTAAACATGATGTGGAGGAGAGGACCAAAAGTGTATGCAAGTTTGCTGATAACATTAAATTGAGTGGAAAAGCAAATGTTTCAGACACTGAGTCTGCAGAGATGCAGATAGGTTAAATGAGAGGGAAAGGAATAATAAATGAAGTACGGTACAACTTTGGTAACTGCTAAAACATTCAGTGCTGGAAATAAGGATTATTTGAATGGTGAATGATTGTAGAATGCTATTGAGCATAGGGAGTGCTCATGCATGAATTTTGAAAGGTTGATTTGCAGGTGCCGCAGGTAATTAAGAAGGCCAAAGGATGTTGGTCTTCGATGCACCATCAATAATCACAGAAGAATGAAGCTGCAAAATTGATGGGCATTTATTAACTATAGATTTGAACTGCTGTCAACTTCATTGACTGATCAAGGCAGAGTGGAATGGGGTGCATGCAAAGGCCTGTGGGTAGGATTGGTCTCGAGAGGCATGTCCAGCAGGCAGCAGCCAATCATCGCACAACAATGGTTTGCCACAGTCTTCATTACTGAAAGTATTGAATTCAAAAGCAGAGAAGTGCTGTCGTGACTGTACAGAATGCTGCTGAAGCCAAACCTGGAGTACTGTTTGCAGTTTTGGTCGACCTATTTGAGATAGGACAAACTGATTTGGAAATAGTATAGATGAGGTTCACTGATTTAGATTTCAGATTTATTGTCAGAATACATACATACGACCTTGAGATTCTGGTTCTGTGGGTGAGGCAAAATCACCACTTATAGGTAGTGCATATTTAAAAAAAAAACTGTACACAGCGTATACATGTAAACAAATAAACTGAAGAAACTGTAAACTGATAACTGTGGTGATCCTTGGTATTGCATGCTTGTATATAGAATGTAGTTGCTTGTAGCTGCTCGCTGACGAGGAGGACCAGTGCTAAAGGCTGACTAGGGGAAAGAAGCCCTCTTGCTTCGATTTGTATTCCTGTCCCTGCTCTCAGCTTAGATTGGGACTAGCCTCGCAGATGGCTAACATTGCCATATTTTTGCTAACAAAAGCCTTTTTTACTTGTGTAACTCCTGTCTCGAGAGTTATTGACTGTAGTTCAATTTTATTAGCAACGTTCGTTTGAGATGACTTCAAAAGTAGTGCCTGATCAGAAAACCGAGTCGGGGGGTGAAGACAGTGGAGCATGGGCTTGCAGACCGAGGCTCAACAACAACCTCCGCTCCCTCCTCTGGGGGCTGCAGCACCAGCGTATGTTCAAGCTCCACAGCCTGTGCAGTCTCCCACTCCGTCAGATCAGATATCTGTGCCTAGACCTCGACCTCTGGTAAGAATAGAGCAAATTATGAAACCCGATGGGCTTAAGCTAGACCCACAAGCCCCAGAGGCTGCGACTCGCTTTGAGCATTGGTTGTGGTGCCTGGAAGCATTTTTAAATGTGGTTGGGACAGTGGATGACGAGCAAAAGCTACTCCTACTTCTGTCTTGGATAGACACCAAGGGCTTCGTACTGTTAAGGGACAAAGAGACTTATTCAGCTGCTGTCACTGCTCTGAGAGAAAAATATGTGGGCCAGTGGAATGAAGTGCATGCCATACACTTGCTGGCTACATGAAAGCAGCAGCCAGGGGAGTCCATCAGTGGCTTAATCGTGGCCCTTCATGTCCTGAGGAGAGCATGTTTAAGGAGTGTGGAGTCTGCAGAAGAATTGGTTAATGTACTAGTCCTGGATTCATTGGTCTCTGGAGTGAAATCAAACTATGTGACACAGCGATTGCTTCAGACAGGTGAGCTGGATTTAAATCGAGCTATAAGAATTGCCGAGTCTCGAGATCTACTCATCTGAACCGGCTGCTGAATTATGGCTGCATGCCCCTACTCTACTTGATACTCTGCAGAACTGCCTGAATGGTCGGACTCTAGACTCGGCCATTGACCCTGTTGTGCTTACTCCATGAAATCAGCTAAAATGTTACTTCTGTGGACAAATTAAGCACCCGAGATCCTGATGCCCTGCTAGAGAAGCTGTGTGTTAAATGCGGCAAGAGGAGTCACACACAAGTTAAAGGAGCAGAAGTAGGCCATTAGGTCCATTGAGTCTGTTCCGTGACACTACAGTAAGTTTAATTATGCTTGGACCTAGTTCCAATTTCCAGCCTTTTCCCCATATCCAATGAGATACTTATCCATTTCCTGTTTAGATACTCCCAGTGATCTGGCCTCCACTGCTTTGTGTGGTAGTGAGTTCCACAGGTCCACGACCCTCTGATTAAATAAGTTCTTCCTCCTTTATGTTCTAATTAGACAACTTCTAATTTTACGACTCTGACCCCATTATAGAAAGGTCTGCAGAGGGCTTTCTAAAAGGACTGCCAAAACTGTTGTTATCTCTGGAGAAGAGCGGGAAAATCCACCAATGCCTTCTGCCTGCTTATTTCACAATCTCCCGCCAGCTCACAATGCTTCAAGCGAATCTAGTTGGACAACGCCCTCTGGAGACGAACATCATGAAGAACAGGATGATGCAACTCTAAATCAGTCAAATTGCCATGATTTAACCCGTTCCATGCTGAATATAGAAGTAAATGGATGCCCCACAAACTACTTGTTCAACAGCGGAAGCACCGAGCATTTTATCCACCCTTGTGTGGCTGCCCTCTGCACTCTTGAAGTGTGAAACACTGACCGTAAAATTCGCCTAGCCTCTACCTCCCACACTGCAGAGGTACATGGCTACTGTCTTGTCGACCTGTCAATTAAGGGTACTGAATATAACGATTTCTGATTGCTCATCTTACCAAATCTCTGTGCCCCTGTGCTCTTAGGGGTGGATTTCCAATGTCAGCACGAAAGTGTAACCCAAGCTTATAATGGACCTCCTCTGGTAGTCGTTTAACCCTCCTGCAACCTCTTGACGCTGAGAATGTCCCCGTCGTGACTATTCACCAATCTCACACCCAACTGCAAACCCATAGCAACCAAGAGCTGGTGCTACTCTACTGCGAACAGGTCATTCATCAAATCAAGTACAACAACTACTGCAGGAAGGCATTATCAAACCCAGCAGCAGCCCCTGGCGTGCTCAAGTCATAATAAAACAAAGAACAAAGAATCGATGGTTGTTGATTCCAGCCAAACTATAAACAAATTCACTCAATTGGATGCTTGTCTCTTACCAAGAATAAATGACAAGGTGAACAAAATAACTCAATACAAGGTTTTCTCCACAAAAGACCAGAAATCTGCCTATCACTAGTTGCCCATTCATGAAAGTGACTGTATTTGTATGGCTTTCAAAGCTGATGGGAGGCTCCATGTCTCTTTTGGGGTTACTAACGGAGTCTCTGTATTCCAGAGAAAAATGGACCACATGATGGATGACAATAACCGAATTGCCTCCTATCTCTACTTAGATAACGTCACAATGTGCAGTCACAAATTATAGAACCATGACACTAATCTCAAAATTTCTGAAAGTTGCCCAGAACCTAAACCTCAAAAACAATGAACAAAAGTGCATTTTCTGTGCAACTAAATTGTCTGTCCTGGGCTATGTGGTCCAAACTGATGAGATCAGCCTAGATCCTGACTGGATGTGTCCTCTCATGGAATTACCAGTCCCTGCAACTCATGAAGCCCTTAAAAAATGTCTAGGATTTTTCTCTTATGCCCAGTGGGTACCTCGCTGCACCGACAAAGCCCAACCTCTTATCAAAACATTTTCTTTCCCCCCTCAGAACAAGCTCTTGTTGCTTTCACTAATATCAAGCAAGACATCATTGCCAGAGCATCCAATCATGCTATTGATGAAGTGGAAAGCGGCGCCTCAGATTTTGCCCTGGCCGTGACCTTAAATCAAGCAGGGCTTTATGCTCAGGGGTGTTGGTGTTCCCATACCAGACCGTGACGCAGCTGGTCAGCACACTTCCCAACACACCTCTGTAGATATTTACCATGGTTTCTGGTGTCATACCAAATCTCTGCAAGCTCCTGAGGAAGTAAAGAGACTGATGTGCTTTCTTCACAATTTCAGAGATTAGTGGAGCCCATGAGAAAAGATCAAGTCGCCTGTGACGATACTTGGAAATCAGAAGAAAGTAAGGGAATCTTCTAGAAATGTATAAAATTATGAAAGAGAAAGTCTAGTCTTTCTTCTGTTGGGAGGGATGAGAACTAGGGACCTAGCTCCAAAATTCAGGGAAGTAGATTTAGGATCTGAAATGAGAAGGAGCTGTTTCTTCCAGAGGATAGTGAATATGTGGAATTCTCTGCCCAAGAAAGCAATAAAGGTGGCCTTTCTGAAAATATTAGAGGCATGCAAAGTTGGGGAATGAGGGGGTTATGGGGAAAAGGCTGGTTCGTGGATCTGAGTCTGGATCAGCTGTAATATTGTTGAAAGGCAAATAAAGCTCAATGGGCTGCACCTCTGACTCTGGTTCCTATTTCACGTTCTTATCACTTTGCAACTTTTCACTCCAAACACTGAAATTATTTTAACCCTGGAGTGATGTTGGTGAATTGTTCTTGGGGCACAAAAAGCCATGGCACCTTAATTTCTGAGCAGTGAGCAAAGTGATGTTGCATGAATGACTTTATTTGCTGTAATGTATGTAGAAGCCATAGTTTCCACAAGATTTCCATTGGCACAATTTTGTGGAACTTCACATGTTTGGGTCATGTTCAATGTGTGTCAACACGAGGAGTCGCGTGATGGAGTAGTGGCCGGTCGGTTGAACCAGCCCTCTCCAGAAAAAAAGAAAAAAGTTTGGAAAAGACAGAGCTCAGTGAATACAAAACTCAAGAAATAGAAGATAAGAACAAGAAGATCGCACCCAAGAAAGAAAAAGTAAGAACAACGGGGGAAAAAAAGAAAGATCACCGAACCTGCACACAGGAGCAGGGAGCTATGGTGGTGAAGAGCAGCCGATCTCCGAAGTTGGTGAGTGCCCTGCGAAGTTGCGACCTCCCGACCGGTGGACTCCAAAAATGGCTCTCTGAGCCAAACAAGAGTGTGCAGTGTGCAATCCAAAGAAAAAATAGTGAACACCAACGGGAGGGGGGCTCAGCCGAGGAGTGGGCAGTTATAATTCGACCAGCTGAGGGACGCCTGGCATCAGGGCGCTCAGCTGGAGGATAAAAATAATGGCGAGGAAAGGAGCGAGGAGCTGAATGAAGGAGAACGACACCAGGGTGACCGACAACAAGAGAATCAACAGCAGGAGGCCTGACAGACAGACAGCCCGCGAAAGGCGGACCAACAGCAAGAGGCCAGCAAGAGAAGACCCGACAAAGACATAGAAGTAATTCATCAGAAAAAGTAGAAGAGACACAGATACAAAGAAGAAGACACAAACACAGTACAGATATAGAAGAAGAAGATGACCAAGATCTTCACAGGGAAATAGAAGGTAAAACAGATGGACAAAATATAGATAAAGCCTTTTTTTGAAGAACAAATGAGATCATTAAAACAATGGTTATCATTAGAATTTAGTGCAATTAAAATGAAAAGAGCAGAAGATAAAATGCAAAGTTTAGAACTGGTTATGACAGAAATAGGGAAAAGAGTAGAAAATGTTGAGGAATGGGAAACTGCTATAGAATTGGGAGTAAATGATTTAAGAGAAGAACGTGGAAGAAAGTGACAAAACAATTAAAGAGACATAAGAAAATTGATATGTTGGGAAACTACAGTAGGTGAAACAACTTAAAAATAGTGGCCCTGAAGGATGATGATGAAGAAGGCACAGACATGAAAGAATTTACAAAAGGATGGATCCTGAAGGTTTTGGGAACGACAAAATTGCATGAAAAAATGGAAATGGAAAGGGCACACAGAGCACAAGTACCGAAACTGCAGACACATCAAAAACCAAGATCCATTTTAGTAAAATTTTTAAGATGTACAACAAGAGAAAATATACATTGAAAATATACTTTCCACAAAAAGTTAGAGAAGATAATAAGCCATTGATATAAGGGACAAAACATTTTTTTTTTACCCAGACATAAGTTTTGAACTCTTAAAGAAGAGGAAGAAATTTAATACAGCGAAAACAATTTTATGGCAAAGCGGTTATAAATTCATGTTAAGACATCCAGCCATACTTAGTATTTACAGCTGGGAAGCAAAACAGGCTGTTCTCAGATCCATAGAAAGCACAAGAATTCGCAGAACGTTTGCAGGATAGATGAAGAGATGTAACAACAAAGAAGACTGGCGATAAAGTATATATAAAGATGTAATAATATAAAGTAAAAATAATGTTTATGTAAAGAACTAAAGATGGAAAAGTGAAGGGAAGGAAGGAAGAAGTGGGGGAAGAGAGCTTTGTTATATGTATATTTTTTTTAAAAAAAAAGCGTTTTGGGGGCTGGGGGGAGAGAATAACCATTACTGCAAAATCAGTTGACGCTTGCGAGCAAGATCACAAACCAAATGGAAAGGGGAGTTGTGGTTGCCCGGCAAGTGATAAGGGGAAACTTGGTGGGGGGGTGCATTTGGGGTTAAGGTGTTATTGGGTGTGGGAATTGTTGGAGTATTTTATGTTTTAAATGTGTTGTTATACATTGGGTTTAAAAAGGGAAAACTAAATGATAAAGGGGGATGGAGGTGGCAAGGAGGCAGAAAAAAGGTGTAAACAAGATATAAGATGGCCACGTTGAACTATTTGACTATAAACATTAATGGAATACATATCCAAATTAAAAGGAAGAGGCTACTAAATTTACTGAAAAAAAAAATAGATCAAGGATTTATGCAGGAAATACATCTAACTGAAGTGGAACATAACAAATTGAAGAGAGACTGGGTAGGACACGTTGCGGCAACATCATATAATTCGAAAGCTAGAGGTTAGTCAACAAAATGTACCAATCAAGATAGAGGAGGAAATAATAGATCCACCAGGGAGGTATGTAATGATAAAGTGTCAGATATACTCAGAATTTTGGAATTTATTGAATATATATGCACCTAAATGATGAGGATCAAAATTTATGCAGGATATTTTTTTGAAGATTGCAAACACACAAGGAAATGTATTGATAAGGGATTTTAACCTTAATTTGGATCCATTGTTGGATAAAACTGGACAAAAGACGAGCAAAAAGAATAAAGTAGCCAAATTTATGGTTCAGTCAATGCAGGAAATGAAACTTATGGATATATGGAGGAGGCAGCACCCAAAAGAGAAGGAATATTTGAATTATTCGAGTAGGCATAAAATATACTCAAGGATTGATATGTTTTTGTTGTCTGCCCATATTCAAGGGAGAGTTAGGAAAACTGAGTATAAAGCTAGACTACTTTCAGATCATTCACCCCTGCTATTAGCAATAGAACTGGAGGACATCCCACCAAGAACATATCTTTGGCTTGGCTTCGCGGACGAAGATTTATGGAGGGGTATGTCCATGTCTGCTGCAGGCTCGTGGTGACTGACAAGTCCGAGGCGGGTCAGGCAGGCACGGTTGCAGCGGTTGCAAGGGAAAATTGGTTTTTTGGTTACCAAGAACATATAGATGGAGGTGAAACTCCATGCTACTGAAAAGACAGGAATTTAGAGAGTTTATTGAACACCAAATTAAAACATATTTTGAAATAAACACAGTATCGGTGAAAAATAAATTTATATTATGGGACACAATAAAAGCTTTCATTAGAGGGCAGATAATAAGTTATGTAAGTAAGATGAAAAAGGATTACAATCGGGAAATAGAACAGTTGGAAAGGGAGATCGCAAATATAGAAAAGGAACTAGTGAAAAGGGATGATATAAAGAAAGAAAATTGGTGGACAAAAAAAAATGAAACATTACAAATGTACAAGGTGGAGAAGAACATAATGAAAACAAAGCAATAGTATTACGAATTGGGAGAAAAAACACAAAATATTGGCCTGGCAACTTAAAACAGAACAAGCTAAAACAATTGTATTGGCAGCAAGGAAAAAGGTCAAACAAATCACATATAACCCAACAGAGATTAATGAAAACTTAAAGGAATTTTATGAACAATTATACCAAACTGAGAATGAAGGGAAAGATGATAAAATAGAAGAGTTTTTAGCTAAAATTGAACTGCCAAAATTGCAAGAAAAGGAAGAAAACAAACTGATAAAACCATTTGAAATAGAGGAAGTACAGGATATATTAAAAAAGCTGCCGAACAATAAAACACCAGCAGAGGATGGATTTCCAACAGAATTTTATAAAACCTTTAAAAAGTTATTAATTCCTCCTCTCCTGGAAGTAATGAATCAGGTAGAGGAAACACAAAACTTGCCAGACTCCTGTAAGAGAGCAATAATTACAGAAATACCAAAGACTGGGAAGGATCCATTAACACCAGCATCATATAGACAAATATCTCTACTTAATTCAGATTATAAGATAATAGCAAAATTATTAGCAAACAGATTGACCAAAAATAGTAAAACAAGATCAAACTGGATTTATTAAAAAAGATGAACAGCGGAAAATGTCTGTAAACTTATTAATCTAATTCATGCAGCTCAGTATATCTAACAGAACCAGAGATATCAATAAAATAATTATATAAGAAATTGAAGGAATATGGAGAAATAATGGGGTACAAGGTCAACGCAAATAAAAGTGAAGTGATGCCAATGAGTAATGCGGATTATACAGAACTTAAAAAAGAATCACCATTTAAATGGCAAGCACAAGCCATTCGATACCTAGGTATTATGTTAGTCAATAACTTAAGCCACTTGTACAAACTAAATTATCAGCCATTAATAAAGAAATTACAGGAAGACTTAGAACATTGGAAAGAATTACTGCTAATGCTGATAGGGAGGATAAACTGCATTAAAATGAATGTGTTTCCAAGGATACAATACTTATTTCAAACAT